>NW_019735464.1:1162307-1182645 GCF_002891405.2 Cryptotermes secundus
TCTAAGGCTCTTACTGAAATGGATTATTGAACCTATGGCTTTGAGAGTGATTTCTCGGAACGGAAGTAGCTCATCTTGGCAGACCACGTCTGGGAGACGTGTAGGACCACGCCGTGTCTGACACGGATTCCATTCGCTGTGTAGCCCGCCTGCGACATTCGACATAGCGGGACCCCTCGACCCAATCTCAGGATTCTTACTCTATGAACTGCGCAGCAGAGGTGTGACAGGGGCGCCTGGTGCTACAGTTCGGCGTAGATTTCAATATTTTGTTCGCAACAATAATTTCAGTGGTTAAAGGTACACTAAATAGTTTCGGACGTCCGTCAGAAGTTGCATAATGACGAATTTCTCTGCATGCTAATATTATTTGGGGGCGGGGGAATTCGCAAAAGTAAATGATACGGGGATTGCTACATTTTGTTTTGGATTCTTTTCAATTTTATGGGATCTTTCAATTTGTTAACTGGAAAAGGAACGCGTCCGCTTTAGCCAATGTGTTCAATGTGTTCAATGTGTTCAATTTTTCCATATAAACGATTCAATTGATGAAATGTATCTATAGTGCTATAGTAATTTAGCTATCATCTTTTCAGAAGGGAAATCGTTTCTTAAACACCTTGTAGGAATTCTGACCTTTTAGAAAACTGGATGACTGGGGACGGGCAGGTCAAATGGGTGCCTGTAAGTGGAGAAATCGTCGGGGAAAATTTGTGTTGAAATAAGAATTTTGTGGTTTCAAAAAGGCGGTTTGTGAAATGATAAAATTTTTGGAACAACTGTATGCTTTAATAGGTAAATGCTTACTTTAAAAACTAATTATTTAAAAATCATATTAAGCAATAGATGTACTCGGGGGTGTAGCATAATTAGGCCTAACGCATGAGTCGAAGTAAATTATGATTATTTCTTTAATTTTTCTAAAATTTTTGTCTGACAACCAGAATATTCCTCGTAGAAGACCTAGAAGTAGGAGGCAGAATAATATAAAGGTGAACATTAAAGAAATAGTGTATATGAGAGCCCAGGTTGGATTCATGTTGTTCAGGATTAAAACCATGGAAATATTCAGATACTGGTATACAGGTCAATTTTGAATTGCTCATCAGAAATTTTTAGGCCAGACAAAAACTCCATACAAGTGTAAGGTCCTTCACTTTCTATCTCCTCGTAAAACAGGTCTACGCCTAAAATAAGTACTATGTATTGTAAAGCTAGTGTTACTTAAGTGTTTAAAGGGCATGGTTTTTATTTTTTTTCGAAAGAATGCATGAAAATGCAGGATTGAAACAAGCAGGATTCTGCTCTCGTGGCAGGAGAGACCATAGGGATCTTGAAAATGCTTTAAATCTATGTTGATGCTTGTATGATAATTCTGAAGGCTGTGATAATTGATAATTTCTCAAAATACAGCATCTAAACCAATGCACAATTTGTCAACATTACGTCCATGAGCTGTTTCTCTTCTCCATGTCGTTGAAACCGGTTCTGGGGCCCGCTCAGCTTCCTATTCAATGAGTACTGGGGGTTTTCCTCGGGGGTAAAGCGGCCGGGACGTGAAGCTGACCACTCATCTCCAACTAGTGCCCAGGCCAAGAAAACGTGGATCTATACATCCACTCCCCCATACGTCTTCATGTTGTAGTGCTTAATTAGTGAAGCACATGGACAACTTCACCTTTTTACCTCACCCCCATTACCTGATATTCAGCTGATTTCCTGACAATTTGATCACCCGTCCCAGGAGTCCTACCGTCTGTAAAAATTATCAATGAAACTGAGAACTCAGCCCTATGCTCCAAAGTGAGAGCGAGAGGAGAAAAATAGTAATGAATCTGTACCTTTTATCAAGCCAGAGATCGACAGCGCCATAGTTCAAGCGGTTAGTCGCTGGCTTCCCACCGCGGCGGCCCGGGTTCGATCCCGGGTATGTTCAAGTGGGATTTGTGGTGGACAAAGTGGTGCTGGGGCAGGTTTTCTCCGAGTACTTCGATTTCCCCTGCCAATCTTCATTCCACCAATTGCTCCACATTCACCCTCACCTATCATCTGGGGCTGGTACAATAGGCCAGAAGTGGCGGCAGTACATGGGACTTAGTCCCATCCCACTAGCAATAAAAGAAAAGCCAGAGATCATTAGGCAAACTTTGTTCAAAATTTTATATATCTACCTATGGAGGCAATAATTGGGCGGTTTCCTAATCTCCCCCTTCCCACGCATTATGGCGGTTGAGGTGTTATCGACACACTAAGCCCGCTGTGACCTTGCGCTCCTCTTCAACGAAATGTTTGTAAAAGATGCGCATATTGGCTTTCTCATGCCTGTCTGATCTCGTCTCCATATTGACAACTGAAGAGTCGCTAAATGGGGTTTCATTTTATTTGGTATTGGCGAGTTTTACTGAATTATGTTGATATATTCCAAGTCTGATTACAATTCGACATTAATAATGGACGCTTTACGTGTAGGTCCATACACGTTTTTGCGCTCATCTCAACTCGTCAAGGAATGTTTCGAACAAAAGTTTGCTGAGTCAATTCAAACACATATTTTTACAGACAATGCACTCTTCCCGAAAGACTTATGGGATTCGAGATAGTTAAACAAAAGCGGTAAAGCGTGCCAGAGCTGTTGGCTATGCCCACATTTCCTAATAATACTTGTATAACAGATATTCCTTCCGGTTGTGAAACGACAAGTAAAAGAACGTTATAAAAATGTTTGATATTGCGTGTAATATATCCTTATAGGCGCACTCTGCATGGGATGTCCTACTCCTTCTGACCGATACTAAACTGGACAACCCCCCCNTGAGCCACATTCGCGCTCTTACCGTGACCCATAGCAGTTTGCTGGACACGGCGCTGTGCTCCTGTGACCCACTTGAGCAGTCAACTTGCTCTTCTGTGGTGGATAAGCGTCTGTCTGTGCTTCTATTATTTTTCTCAATTAACTTTTGTCCTTCTTTTAACAAAAGCTTAAGGTCAAATATTATATCTCAGCATCAGAATACGCATCGGCGAAGGCCGAAGCTGCTGATTCAAGCTCGGGTCACTCTGAAAACCCAAAGTACGTGACCGGATGCGAACTCAGACACGAAATTGGCCGTCATTTTAAATTACTTTCTATGCCAATAAGGAATAGATGAATATCGAAGATGTTCTACATCACCTGTCTAATATTAAAGAGTTTCAGCTGTAATTTAGCTGTACTTTTTCCCCAAATCAGGGTCATAAAACTATTTAAAAACCGCTCGTTGTAACGTTGTTGATCCTGCAGCCTGTGTTTTTATTTCTGTTCTTACGCCTACTCTGCTTCACTAAATACACAATATAACTCCATTCTGATGAAGGTAGTTATGATAAAACTTCCTATTTTAAGGATATAAAAGGTAAAGTTGTCCCTCTCTTTAACTAATTACACACTACGCCATGAAGGCATACATCGTATGGGGAGTGGGTGTACAGACCAATGTTTTCTTAACCTCGGCACTAATTGGAGATGAGTGACCAACTTCACGCCACGGCCGCCTTCCCCACGGGAAAGAGCCCCCGGTACCCACAGCATAAGAGGCTAGGTGGGCCCCAGAGCAGGTCTGGACGACATGAAGTGATAATTCTTGCCCCCACCGGGACTCTTTTTAACTCCGACCCCTCGGTCGTTCAGCCCGTAGCCAGTCGCTATACCCACTGCGCTTTCCCGGCCCTATATTGTTAAGTCTATACTACAATGAATCCATCAAACTACATTTTGGCCACAAGAGGACACTGGGAACGGACACTTTGTGTGTGTTGGTGGGTGGGTGTATACACTGTCCGTATCCAAACATTCTTCGAGCGAAGTTTCAAATGATAAACTACGCGCTTTACATGCTAACGTCAAGCCAAACTGGATATACTTGGTAATAGTGGCTCCTCTGCCATTGCTGTTGACCGGGCATTAAGCCCATGAATACATTTCCTGGGGCTATGTTTTTGTTTTCACAAAAGTCTGCCTCCAAGGATGCAGTTCTTCAAAGTGCAGTTGCTAAACCAGACGCTCATGTTGCATACGCGCTGGAACTAAACAGGAAGGACACCGCGAAAGGTGCCAACAGATGAGAACACACACAGAAAAGTAAACTCAGAAAATATGAAAATTGAACTCTTTACCACAATGGTTCTCATGTTACAGGAAGTCAAATCAAAACACACACGAAGTAAAAATAAAGTTATCCCCGTGCTTACTTAATAATCACGCCATGAAGACGTCCGAAGAAGTGTAGGTATAACTCAACACATTCTTAACCTCGGCACTAGACGGAGGTAAGTGGTCAGCTTCACGGCACTGCTGCTTTGCCTCAGATGAAAGACACCTCCACCCAAAAAATTGCCACTTTGGTAGGTAATTGGATATATATCAGAATTGTTTATGTGTTATGGGGGGGAGATAAACCTCTGCCATTGCCTGGAATTGAACAACGGTCGTGAAGCCTGAAGTCAGTCTTTATACTGAACAAATCCGATTCATACACGCTATAATACAGACGTATATACACATACATACAAATATTATATGCAAATAATCTGTGTAATTACGTGTATATACGTACTGAATATATTATTGGTTCATAAATTTTAACGACGGTGTATCGACTTCAAGAATTATGCGGCTTCCAATAAAGCGGGTTCTTGAATGATGAATAACGGATTGCAATTAACGGACGTGATCTTTTGAAACTGTTATTCAAGAATTTCTTGGAGGGCCTGGACGAGATTCGAACCGGTTTTCTCCATAATGCAAATCATATGCGCGATTTGCTATGACAATATCCTCGGTTGGACGAATAAATCTGATTACGACTATGAGACTGCTTAAGCAAAAGCTATAAAATAAATATATAAGAATATATTCTTGTGCAGTTCAGTTTTAATAAGATGCATATACCCGTTGATCGCTGACGTTCAGAGCACCAAAAAACACAATCATTCAATCTCCCACAACGAAACAGGTGCAACGCTTGTTATTTCGCAACTTTTCTTCCTACAGAACCGGTCTGAGATCCCGTTGGACAACACATCTTCGCCGAAGTAATATGTAGATAGGAGCGAAACATGTAACTTCATGTAAGTTGCAACATACTGCCACAGCAGTGCTGCATTATGTGACAAAGCACTCTGACAAGATAAAATCTCCTCCCCCGTGGACTCATGAATATGAAGACTTCCGGGACACAACCTTCAAAGTTCGCGCCGTTGCCACCACGCCCCTACCTCTCAACACGAACATACACGTGCTCACCTATAATTCACGACTTATTTTCCCACTCATCAGTATGCAGGAAAAATGAGCAATCTAAATATATAATTATTATGCTTCTGGAAATTATACATCGTCCTGTCTTCATCTGAAAACACCGTCCTGTTTATATTACAGAACACAACGTTTCGGAGACTGCATTCTGTGCCGGTCCGGAGATAGGGACTACCTCTATCGATTTGGCATAATTGACTAGGTTTTACCTGAAGACGGAGACAGAATCCAGTCTCCGAAACGTGGTGTTTTGTAACGTAAACAGTGTTTTACATAAAGACAGGACGATGTATAATGTCCAGAAACACAATATTTGTATTAATGGCCCATCGTCACAAACTAAAACAAAAAACAAAACAAACTCCGTGGCCTGTAGTCCGCTGTAGTACTATACCGACCGAGATACCGCCGCTTGTCGGCGAAGTTAGTGCCAACTTTTGCGGATAGAGGGTGTCACGTGGTCAGCGCAACGGATCCTCACTGCCATTATTCTCGGTTTTCTGGACCGGAATCGTCACAAACTATCAGATCTTAAACATGATATCCGTGGAAGCACATAGGGTTGTGAGACGTCGAGACTCCCACAATTTTCTCTAGACAGCTGGCTCACAGATGGCGGTGAAGTTGTCAGCCTTATGCACTGGCTGTCCTTTACCTCCAGGAAGATTCCTGTACTCATTTCTTACAGTGGCTGGGTCGACCTCAGACCCATATTACGGCTGGAAGGACTAGGTCAATTGAAAAATCCAACGACCAAATCGGGAATCGAACCCCTGACCTTCCTGCGTGTAACATGGTGCCTCAACCAACTATGGTACGGTTTGCCCCTAATCTTCCTAGGGGGTAAGGGCGGCCACCTCGCAAGGTTGACAACCTCACCGTCATCTATGAGCCGATTGTCTAAAGAAAATATGGGAGCCTCGACATCTCACAACCCTATGGGTCTTCACGGCCTGTTACAGGGATATACAAACAGACATTTTATAAGTATCACTAATAGTTATTACTGTGATATTACAACCACATACTCCATTTCTCCATTCACATTTTGTAATCTTCCCTTGTATTAATGCACAGGCGCACATTATTCTGAACAACCTCAAATGTCATGATTGTAGGAAACCTTCGAAATAAAAAGAAAATTCCCTTCTTCAGTTGCAGTTTCCCCAGACAACCACTTCAGTAATCCAATCTTCTTATATAGATTACTCCAGGATTTCACTAATACGCACGCTAGGCCGCGCCATAGCTCAAGCGGTTAGTCGCTGGCTTCCCACAGCGGCGGCCCGGCTTCGATCCCGAGTCTGGTCAAGTGAGATTTGTGGTGGACAAAGTGGCGCTGGGGCGGGTTTTCTCCGAGTACTTCGGTTTTTCCTGCCAATCTTCATTCCACCTAATTCTCCATCATCATAATCACCCGAGGCAGGTACAATAGGCCAATCAGTGGCCGCCGTGAAGAGTGGACGCAGTTGGATTCCACCCCCCACTAAGCGAATTAAAAAAATACGCACGCTAATAAAAATGGCAGAGATCGAGAATGCAGTGCTGCCGAAGTAGCTTTGTAGCTTTGAGGTCCTACCCGTAACTACTAACAGCAATGACTTCTACGTAAGAACAGAATAAAGACACAGTTTCCTTGGGCAATCTATATGCTGTATACGCATTAACATACTCTTCGAATAAATTAATAATATCAACATAAATAAGCAGGACCTAACTGATTTTGACCATTTAACTGTGGACTTTCCCGTGACATATTGTACAGCAAAATAAAAGTTCTGGGAATCGGACTGAACAGCAAGACAGGCGCAGCGGACCTCGTGACAGCCATTCCAATAAGTATGGGCTGCTGTACACCGTGTTCACTCGGTTCCCGTTCTAGGCCCAAATGTTATGTGTGAATATTTACATCTGTATCGTACCGAAATTGTTGTGTTCACGAGTTCAAGGTCATCTTACGGTGTTCGGGCAACGACCTCGGCACGAGATCAATCTACATGCAGGTGGGCAGGCAACCCGGGCGCACATCCCTCCCCCCGCATTTAGCAGCTACCTATCTGCGTATCTTTTAATGTTACTCCTATTTTTTTTTCTTCACTCAACCAGTACCGTTATAAAATAATCCTGTGTATAGTCAGTATTATACGAAAGTCATTAACAACAACTTTATTTTCCATTTTTGTATTATTCTCTCGCCTGTTACTACAGCCGGGAAGGCTAGGCAGGGGAAAGATTTTTCTCTTCTCCATAGCATCCAGAATACCTCTGGACCCCATCCAGCCTCGTATCCAATGCATACCGGGGGCTCTTTCCCTGGAGGTAAAGCTGTAGGGGCATGAAGCTAACCACTGACCCATACCTAGTGTCATGGTGATGAATGGTGGAGCGATACCTATGCAACCCTGTATGTCTTCGTTGCGTGGTGCTTAATTAATTAAGCACAGGGAAATTTTACCTATAATTTTATCTTTACCACTCATCTATGATTTATATCTGCCAGCAAGTTTTTGAAGTGAAATGTTGTATGGTCTGCCCATCATGCCAATATGCAACTTCTGTACTGAAAATTTTGCACAGAAAATCATAAACACGGTAACTGCACAGACCTCTGATGTCATGTTCGCGATTCTCAGGTATGAAATTGTATTTTAGCAGAAAGTTTTACACAAAGCATCGCAGTTACATAACATTATAATTATTACTAATATGTAAATTGTGCTAGCTTTCGAACCAGGTTGGAGGAATTGGAAGATCTGTGCTCCGGAGGCATGTACAAAATGTCAGCATATACCTAACCTTTTGCTCGTAGACCTATTTATGTTAAAAATATCCATTCTTTGTTCGTTAAATAAGATTCAGCCATTAAGGTTACTAATTTCTAGGTTGACACCATGCAGTCTGGTAATGATCTGTCAGTCTGCAGTGAAGACAGTGAACTTCGCAGTCATCACTGTGAGAACCTCATACCTTGCATATTTCACCTATTGTTTCCTTTGATTGATTGCAGAGATCATGGGCGTTTACCGTCGCATTAGTGACAATGCTGGTGGCAGTAAGCTCCTGGATCCCAAGGTCTGAAGCTGAAGACACAATAAAGGATTCCTATGCTGAAGATGACAATGAACGTCAGGAAACAACGATGACTGATGACACAGTAGCAACAGAAAAGTATGTGTCAGCAAATGACAGAAGTGATGAAATGGAAGACTTCTTGGGCGCCAAATCGCGAGATAAGGCTTTATTGGGAAGTATAAAAGTTTTAGGGCAAACACGTAATGAAACTCAGAACATTCCTGAGTCATCTCCATTGACCTCAGAAAGCTCCAGCTACAGAATGCCTGGTCTTTTCGGTTTCAATGGTGGTGAGCCATTTTATCTAGAAAAAGATCCTATTACTGGAGCAGTGGATTTCAGTACCAAAACATCAGCAGCGAAAATAGAAGAAAATAAAGATTTCGATGCAGAAGGACCATCCTTTAAGAACCACAAAATTTCAGAACCCCCCAGTGCTTCAGATTATTATTATTATGATGATGAAGCAGAAGACAGTGACAACATTGATAGAAGAGACGGTGCTTTCAACGACAATGTGAGGACAAATGAAATGAACCCCTACAAAGATTATCCTCTCACTATAAATGCTGTTAACATCTACGCAGAAGACCATAGTAATCACAAATACCAACCACACCAAAGCAACAAATACCCTTTAATTTCCAGCTCCTATGCCAACACAAAAATTCAGGGAACAGGTGCTGGAATCAATAGAAACCATCGTCCACATGCTACCAGTTCTACCCAGTCACCATTTTATTACACAATCAGACCTCAGCCTACTTTCTTAACTAGTACACCACAACCTCCACCTCAAGGTACCATTAAGTATAAAGACTTCCAGAACAATAATTCACCTCATCCTCTCACCAGTGAAGAAATAACTTATTATAAACCAAATACAGAAAAACATAATACTCAGTTACTTAACTCACAGGAAAACAGGAAGCAGGCTCAACAAGAAAATCACCAAGAAAAAATAATGGAAAAACAAGAGCAGAACCAGGATTATGAAAGCCATGATGGAAAGCAGCAGCAAACTGAACTTCACAAACAAGCACAACAAGACAAAGAACACACATTACAAACACCTGATCATTCATCCCCATCAGCCACTAATCCCAAAGTTCCTACTCAAATATTGCCAGTCAAATTGTCACAGCAGCCATTCAATTATGAAGAGATAAGTAATGAAGATTATGATACAGAAGCACCAACCACTTTCAGTTTAACAGAACTCTTTGGATATGGTGAACCCCACACAAAGGCTGAGGAAAAGAAATCTCAGCAAGAACAAAGGCAGCATGAAGAAAAAAACTCAATGAAAGGTGAACATAAAAAACCGCTTATATTTACATCACAACCTACCCATACTGCAACCACAAATAACCAGAGTATAATTTCTCAAGAATCAAACTCTGGAGTTCAGAACTATATAACTGATAAGATTCAAGAAAAATTGCATACCACACAGAAACCAGTCATAAATAAATCTTCAAGTACACAGCTTCTTGGTATTGTTTATAGTCAAGCTAGCACTGTGAAGCAAGAGAACACTGGTACTTCCAATCCACCGGACATACAATCTCCAAATAAGCGTCCTGAAAAATATCAACCATCTCTTATCATACATTCAGATACTTATGACCAAGAAACATCTAAGACTGCACTTCCAAATTTAGCTTCTAACCCATCCAAGAATGTTAAGACCAATTTAGCCACATTACAAAGTGTCAATCAAAAGGAGAAACCAGGATATTCCATGGGATCAGGACAATTTGAAATCAATGCAGTGCAAAATAATCCATACGGATCATATGCAGAGGAGCCTTTTAGGCCAATTTTTGGACCTGGGCAAGTAGATAACAGACCTCCATTAAGCCAACCAGAACATTTGCCATTAATGGCAACTCAAAATAAAGACAGAAACACTAACAGCATGTCTGATAGAAACATAAGCCAAACAGAAACTGAAAATGTGGGTTCATCAAAAATTCCACATGAGACACCATCAAGATGGAATTATCCTTACAATGAAGGTACCTCCACATTCTTCCGGCTTCCCCCATCACATAATCAACAGCAGCAGAACATTGTCTCTGCAGAAAATCCGGCAAGAATTCCTGGATTTGAGACACAAAGGCCTCATTCAGAGAATCTGTCATTTATTAATGTTCATTCTCAACAACACAAACCAACATATATTTCAGAGACATCTGTTTCTGTTGGAAGTTTTGCCCCAAATCACAGCAGAGTACAGAGC
The DNA here is from genome assembly GCF_002891405.2 of Cryptotermes secundus. Taxonomy (NCBI): domain Eukaryota; kingdom Metazoa; phylum Arthropoda; class Insecta; order Blattodea; family Kalotermitidae; genus Cryptotermes; species Cryptotermes secundus. Next base: position 1,172,918 of record NW_019735464.1, read on the forward strand.
AACGATCTTCAAAAACATTCAGTTTCACAAATGCAAGGAGTCTTCAAACCTGAATGGACAGACAGCAACGCTAACAGGAAAGGTGATGAAGGATATGTTGTTTTTCCAGACAGCAACTCAGAAGAACCAAGGCCACAAGATGAGACCCTTAAAAGGCTGTCAATAGCAGTAGCAGTATCGACAGATATAAAATCAATTGCAAATGAAGAAGACAATTATCAACCGTTACCACCTCAGTCTCAACTTCACCAAGAAGAGAAAGGGTCTTCTGAAATTCCACACATATCCAGCCAACAGGAGTTTCCACATTCTGTTCATCGACCAACAAACCAAAATGGACCTCCAATTCCACACAGGAAAACTGTGAAGGAACCAGCACAAGAACTGCAACCTCCAGCAGAACCAGAAAATTTGAGAAAACAATCAGTTTCAGGAAGTTATCCACGCCCTCAGTGGGAGTCACGTCCAACAATACAACACCAGTATTTTCCCCAACTTGATCCCTCTCAAACTGCAAGGCCAAAGCATGATGTTATTCCACCACATTTTGGACAAAATTCTCCTACTTTTGGTACAGGGTATCGCATTCGCCCAGGTTTCTCATCCGAGCATCCTTTCCAAGGAAACCAGGGTCCACCAATTACAAAGAATCGTAATCATGATCCAAACCTTCCAAATATCCTCCCACAGTTCAGACCAAATGCCAGGATAGCCCATGTTCACCCAGAAAATGAAGGTCGGATACAAAGTTACATACATTTTGGTCCACAGCGACAGCCTTTACTTGAAAGGCCTGGTAGACGCCCTTCTCCAGAGTTCATGGGACATTTGCATCCACCTCCACCACCTAATCATAAAAGAGTGAATCGCAATGATAATCCTGGACCACTGGATGGACTAAATAAGGCTGAGGAAATAGTTCCGTTTGGGAAGTATCCTCCACAGTCACCAACCATTGCTCAACGACCTCTAGCTCATCGAATAACTGGCCCTCATATTACAAATGTGGGTGTATCTCAACCCCAGGTTGCAACATTACAAATGATGCAACACCAGCAGATAGGAGCTGGCACACGTTTTCTTCCTAGACCACATGCAGCTAGGGATGATTTTCCTGATTCTAACAATCAGATCAAACCACCCTTTGAAGTGAAATATCCTTTAGGATCAGTATTAGATTCAGAAGCCTCTGAGAAGCAACCTGTATTTGTGGTATACCCAGTGAATTCAACTCCTCTGAATACTGGGAGTGAGAGTTCAAATAATGGTGGCGTTGTGGTAGGCTCTCATGGTCCTCAGCGTCCATTACCACCTTCAAATTTTGACTCAGGCTTATCGTTATCATCAGAAGATGGTGGTTCATCAACACTACCATTTCCAGGACACAAGAATCAAAAGCCAGTGCTTCAGCTTCCCACAGACAGATTTGATTCATTTCAACTTCAATCACAAAATCCAAATTCAGCAACACAAAGTATTAATGTCGAGCAGCCCATAAAATCTGACTTCCCATATCCATTGGAAAGACCAGATGCTTTCACAGACATAGTAGAAGGTGAGATAAAAGAGGAAAGTGAAAGACATAAAGAAATGATGTCAATCTTGGCGGCTGGTGCTCCTAGCAACAATGATAAGTATGATAGTGAAATTCCACTTACAAGTAATGGAATTCAAGCAAAAAACCCCAAGGGCAATAATGACAGGCATAATGATGATGACACAGAAATTAATATAATCCCATATCTTCAAGACTACATGCCATTTGCAACTAAGAAACCAATCATATCAACTAAACCTTCACCTGAAATGAACTTGACTACTCTCGCTTCCATCAGTGCTCCACTTGTACCTTCTACAAGCTCCATCAGACCAGAAAATGTGTTTCATGGCAACCAATGGGCTACCATTAGTGATGGACACCAGATACAAGATGCAAGAATAGTGAATACTGAAGGTTCAGAAAATGAAGTTCATGGTTCCACATCTTCAACATCAAAATCACATTACTCACCACCAATATCAGTTGTTCTTAAAACAGTTCGGCCACAATCCAGTACTACACATTCTCCTGTTTCACAGCCCACATTGTCTGTCACTAGCTATCCAAAAGCTTCCCCACTATCTGCGACTAGTGCCAATGTGTATGGCGGGTCACCACAGCCAGCACATCAGCAGGGACTTGTTGGTTCTGCAGGATCAGAATTCACGGTATCAGCTGTTATGCACACACATCCCCAAGCACCTAACAACCATAGGCCTGCGGAGTTATTTTCATCAACTTCACCTCCCCAGCTAAACTTTCAAGCTCCTTTTCTTGCAAGTGCCAATATAGAAGCAGCACCAACAAATCAAGGATGGAGTGTAGTTGGAAGTGAAGGAACCAGCAATGGAAGAATGAAACCTGGAACTGTTGACAAGGCTGATCTTCATGGGGAAGAATTGGAATCTTCTGAAATAAATACTACTACTGACAATCAAAGTAGTGAACCAAGCAATTTTGACTTTGAAAACTTTCGACCACAGTTATTTGGTGGATTTAAACCTATATATACATTTCCTGAAGATAGTGGGGAGGAGCATTCCAAATATCTTCAAACTACTGAACGCCAAGAGAAGATGATTTCATGAGGCTGACTATTGAAAGAAATTACAACTCACAGATTAGAACCAACCTATTCATATTACATACTCGTACATATATTAAGTTGGTGCTAGTTGCATGACATCACAGTCTCACAGAGATAAAACATCATCTTTCATATTACGTTAACCTTTCAGCAGAAAAGGCAACACCAACAACAATGATAATAAAGAACAATAGAGAGCCACTGGGCTAGAAGGTACAGTAGAACACAACATCAGAACCACCCATCTCATTAAAACTTCTCATTTTTCTTGCCATGTAACTAAATTCGTTGTGTGCTTTCAAGAACAATATGGGATCACTGTTAGGATGTCTTCTGTGACAACCCAATGAAATACTCAATTTCAAAAACAAGTTTCATTATTAAGGAAACTTCTTGTTAAATATTTTTGTTGTAAAAAATTCCTTATCCTCTTTCTGTTCAAATTATAGTATATAATTACAGCGTTGGAATTAAAAAAAATCATAACCTACACAAAAAATAATTAAAAAGCGTTACATTTATTATAAATAGTAATCATTTGTAAGATAGGGTTGATTATATGAAGCGATCTGATCTTNTCACAAATACTTCACACGTTTCGATGTTCCATGAGGCTACTCCCTTGTTTCTCAGACAAGGTTAGAATGTTGAAACATAACAAGTATTTGACTACATACTGAGCACTGCAGCGCCATATTATTAAGCTTGTATATTTCCTTTGGGATGGTGATAGGGAAATATGGGCAACTGTAGAGACTTATATTTTGTTGAGAACAGGGATGTGGTACATTTTAATTTAAAATAATATGTGGAATAGATTAATTAGCCATACATATACAAGTTTATGACATGGAAATATGATAAATTAACAATAATTACCATTTATTGTGATATAATCCCATTGCACTAGCACAGAAGTCAAGTATAAAATAATCATTCATCATGTATGAGTATACCAGCATTCTTATAGAGCTTACAGAATGAGATAGCTTAGCTCCAGAACAAGTACGTTCAGACAGGGTCACAGACTTTTTTACTCAGCTAGGCATGCCCATGTCTTCCCCTGGAAAAGAATGACACATATTATACTTCATATTCATGCCTATTGCCATGTCAACATTACATCATGGTGCATGACACTGGACATTTTAAGACTTTTATGAGTTTAAATCCAGGTGTTTCCAAACTGTTTATTTGATAGATAACACAAAAAGACTGTCTTCAAATTCTAGTTTTATATACATCATGACTGAAGCTCAGTTAGTTCTGATATACCATATATACTACAAGTTATAGGCAAAATATGAGGTTAACTATACAGATGTAATCAAAGTTGAATTTCTCTATTGTGAATACGATATTCAATTAAAACCAAATACTGATAATTCTAGGTAAATGAGTTAAGATTGAGTGGAACTTATACTGGATTAATTTTATCATACTGTGTTACTAAATTTATCTTATATTGTGATGATAAATATTTGTATGTATGTTGTTAATTTATTAAGAAGTAGAGTGGTATTGTTAATGGAAGTAAATGTAACAGTCCATTTTGTGCTGATTCAGCTTTATAGCAACAACATATACTTTGTGTTTATGAATTATGCAAGATATTCTTACATGTGAGTCTCTATCACATCATATGTTATAATGAGCATTGTGAATTTCTTTCTCTTAAGTGTGTGTATTTAGTATGAATGTCTTATTTGAATAAAAGTAATCATAGCTCAATGCCTGAATATTATGTATGTTGACTGAAATTTACATCAGCAAGCAACCTTTTCTCTCCTTATTAATGTTTTCTACCTTGATCTGCAGATAACAAGCTGCACTATATTTCATCAGAAACAGGTTCATGAAACTGGCATTAAAACCAGTCCCATACTACTAGTACAGTACAAATGCACTGTTAACAAACTCTTTTACACTGTGCTGTTGCTTGCAGAAACTGCCTACAATGAATGATTTATGAAAAAGGACATCCGAAAATTTATGTTCTATTCATGTATGTAAACATCACTCATCTCTGTCATGCATAATAAAGAGAATTTTAACCAGTTCATGAGCATGGTTTGGTATGGACTGTTTCTTCATACTGGAATAATGCTTGCACTCTAAGCAGAAATAATTGGATTAGGAAGAAGATTGGGGGGGGGCATGCACGATATCTGAAATGACTGATTTTTTTATTGTTATTTCCATTGGTCAGTAATTTCTGAACACGGAAACAAATGAACTTACTGTACATAACTCAGACCAGCTGAAATGAGCATTTGTAGTTGGTGAATAAATGCTAGTACTGGTGGAATTCCTAGGAGGACCTTTAGAAATCACATGCCATCAGGAGTTACTGATAAAAAAATTAAATATGTTCAGTATTGATACTCTCAGGACAAAGAATTTTGTGGCAGAATTCATAGACCTGCAAAAATTAGTATAATTTTACAATGTAAATTTTTAAAAATGAGAATGTATTATTTCTAAACAAAAACAATAATATTCTTGCCAGTAAATGCAGTACTGTATATGAACGCAGTTTCATAATGCTATACACATACAGAGTACTTTTGCATTAAAGTGACCACTTGCCCTCGATTTTCGAGGACAGTCCTTGAGGTAAGACTTATGTATCATTACTGATTATGTCCCTGATTTGTTAAATAAATTAATGCAATCTGAAAAACAGGGAACTGTGATAGCTTGGTCAATATAGTGATGTGCTATATTGTAAGGTGCATGTGATTCATAGCTGCACTAAGACAGCTTTTGATTCCATGCATGTAGATATGGAAGTACTTGTTACAAAACCCTCTGGGTATTTTCACGTATACACGGTTCGTGCTGAACCCCTGAAAGATTTCTGTGACTTTACTGGACAACAGTATAAGTAAATACTGTCCATCTGTCTATGGCTGCACAGTCCTTTGTTGGGCCTTGGCCACTTTTTCATTTTCTTAATCTTTTACAAAGTTAGTAAGACTCCTTCGATGGGAGATCAGACTGTTGGAAGGTGGCTACCTGCATATAGAGCAGCATAAACACAGAATAAACATACACAGATATCCATGCCTCAAGTGGGATTCAAACCAATAATCCCAGTGTTTGAGTGGGCAAAGACAGTTCATGCCTCAGACCACATGGCCACTGCTATCGGCACAAGCAAATTAAGTAATGCAAATACAGTGGAACCTCGCTTAACGAGCATAATTCGTTCCAGAATCTTACTTGTAATGTGAAACAATTTTTCCCATATAAATTAATGTAAAATACGATAATGTGTTCCATTCATTCATTCATCTGTAATCTGTCAAGATGACAGGTCCACAGTCTCTTCCAAAACAGTTCCTCCACTTGATGCTATCTAGAGCTTTCTTCTTCAAATGAAAATATCCTGGTCTGTCCCCAAGGTCATCCAGCATCTTCTTACATCTTCTTCCTCGTCTTCTGGTCACTTCTATCTGCCCCTCTATCTTTCCTTCGATAACTTCTTTTAGAAGGCAGTTACTGCATAAGATATGACCAATCCAATTAGCCTTCCATTTTCTTATTTCGTGTAGGATATTCCTCCGCTCACTGACTCTAAATAACACTTCTTCATTTCTCACATAATAGGTCCATCTGATCTTCTCCATCCTTCTCCAACACCACATTTCGAAGCTTTCCAGGTGTTTCTGATCAACTGCCCTAAGTGTCCAAGTTTCAGCCCCATACAAAGCAATGCTCCAAATGTAGTATTTCACTAGTTTCTTTCTCAAATTTAAGTCCATGCTCCAAATGTAGTATTTCACTAGTTTCTTTCTCAAATTTAAGTCCAATTTGCTGGTAAAAAGATTCTTCTTCTTGCTAAATGCAGCTTTTGCCATGGCAATCCCAGATTTAATTTCACACGTACACCTTCCATCATCTGTTAACAAGCNCGCCAGAAGATTTTTGCTTTGCTGTTACCTCCTCCTCCTCCTCTAACAAACTCGCCTCCACAACTTCTTGCTGTGAAACACAATGCAACTCCAAATTGTGCAAATCGTTGATGTAGACTGATTGTATGTGTGTGCTAGATCAGCCACGCTCACACCTCATTCTCGCTTTTCAATGATTTTACGTTTCATTTCTACGGTTATTTTTATTCTTACGGCTGTTTTTTTTTATTTTTCTTTGGGGACATTTTTGCAAGGGTTATTAAACTTTGCACAAAAAAAGTTACAAATAATATGTCTGAACACAAGTTTGGAAAAATGTGTGATCACAAGTGACACTAATATGCTAGCGGAACGAGTGCTAAACACAGACTAATGTAGCAAGCGCACAATCCGGGACTTCCCCTCTCATCACTCGTTAAGTGAGTCATCTTTTTATGATTTGTTTTGCTCGTTATGCGAATTACTCGTTATGAGAGGTTCTCGTTAAGCGAGGTTCCACTGTATACGGTGGTTGTTATTACTTCTACCATTGGAAAGAATACTGAAAATTCATTTAAGTCTTTTTTATATTAGAACCACAGTGCCCAAAAATATTGAAACAATTCTTTGAAAACAATTAGAGTTGATACTAATCTTTGCTCAGTCTTAGGCTTCACTCTGTCATAAAACAACTGAAGTGGTTTAATAAAATGGTGAGTGTATGACAGCACTAGTTGTGAAAACTCCATTGCTGAAACTATAAACTCGACACAATGAACATATTATCCCACTCATGGTGATGAAGTTACTGATCTAGTATAAGATGATGAAATGAAAATGTAAAGATATAACAGAACATCAAAAGAATTTTATAACACTGCTTTATCTTATTTAGAGACATGGAACAAGCAAAGTGGGGATTTATCAAAATTGCGCTTCCTTCTTTTGGAACCTCAGAGTGTAAAACTTTTCTGCCACTCTCAACAAACTTTGTGATGAATATGCTTATTTACGTGGTTATCTATCGAAAAATTAAAGTGACTGATTCAGTTCCATTCACCCTTCTAAAGAATGGTCTAAAATATGTGTGCATTTGAAAGAAAATAATGTGCTGCATGGTATCAAGAAGGATGACGAACCTTTATTATGTTTGCCTGGCAGCATTGCATCCATTAAAAGAGTGTAGTTTTTATTCCGTATGAATTGCATCTTCTCTAAAGAGAAGTCTCGATTTTATGTGGTCACAATACAAGCCATTTCAGCAGTGAAAACGAATGCTCACTTGTCATGTTAAGCATTCAGTGAAAAACTTGTATCCAATCCTGGAGTACAAAAGAAGACACACTCTTCAAATTAATCAAGGTACTGTCAAAATAATTATGTCTTGCATATTACATTAATAGATTCAGTGTGTAGGCTAGTTTGTGACATGCAGTTTAGAGGAGGAAGGCCGAAATACAGAAAGTAATTGAGTGTGACAAGTGAGAACGGATAGACCCGTCTTGTCATCAGAAAGGATTCTTATTAAAGGCCAAACAGTGAAGCTACTTCAAGAATAAGAGCTGGTCAAGAGCGTCTGAATGGGCTCAAATTAAGAGAAACTGACTGGCCAACCGTCAGTCGTAAAATGACTTTGAAACGAAGCAAAAGCGGAATTTTGTACAGGTAGAAACGAAGCGGTGGGATATGTGGAAGACAAAGGCGATGGGTTGTCATAACCATGGCGGTCCTTTGGTAAGGCACTGGCGTATGAGATACGTGATTCAAAGACATGACTATTTTTGTGAAAAAAAAAATTAAGAAATTTGTGCATGTAGGAAGCAAGTCATATTATATGAGGAAGGTGAAGGTGTCTTGTCAATAGAAATTGAAAAATGAATAAGTAAATACGATTTTTCTGCAGCTATAAACCAAATGGCAAAATATGAGGAGGATCACAGAAGAAGTTAACATAGAAGTCCTGGTGGTCTAGAGGTAAGGCACCGGCGTTGTATAGGAAAGGTCTATGGTTCGAAACCCCAAGGTTATTTGTAATTAGATTTTTATGGAATTATATAGCGAGATGTAACATAACAGGAAGATTAAAGGTCAAAAATTTCAGTGGCATTGGTGGCCTACTGGTAAAATACCGGCATAGTAATACGAAGTTCCGAGGTTCGGAACGAACGAAAGTTTTATAAAATACAAATGGAGTTAATAAGATTTTTCTGTAATTATAACAACAGATGTAGCTTAAGAGGAAGATTAAAGAAAATAAATTTCAGTGGTGCTGGCGGTCTAGGGGTAAGACATCAGGCTAGTGTTCAGAAGGTCCCTGGTTCAAAACCAGTAGGATTTTTGTGAAAAAGAAAATGGAAAGAAGTTAAGAGGTAGGGTAAGGAAGGAGGGAGGGAAGGGGGTGAGGGAATATTTTTGCTTTTTGCGGCCGCTCATTAAAACACTCTCCTAAGCGGGTAAAAGCTTGCATTGAAAAAAAAATTCCCCACCTCCGCCCCCATCCACCCGCCGTTAGGGGTGACTTGAATTTATTCACTTGAGACGAAGCTAATTCAGTGAGCGTTAACAAGAAACTATTTAAAACTGTAGCGCCATCTGTGGACTTAAACCTCATGGAAAGCCACGAAGTGTAGTTAAAATATAGCATCTAAGTATCTCATTGGGCTGTGCAAACAGCTGCTCTGAAGAATTCATTTTATAGGGTAGTGCAGGAGGTACTGAGGATGGAAGCGTGGGTCCCCACCCTCAACCACCCTTATAATCACGCAGAAAGTTAATTACTTGAGACAAAGATGAAACTGCGAGAGTTAAAAGAAAATTGAAATAAAACTGTAGCGCCATCTGTTGAACATTACACCATCTGTTCAACAGATGGCGCTGCAGTTTTATTTCATAATTTCTTAACTCTCGCAGATTTAGATTGGTCTCAAGTTATTAACTTTCTGCGTGACCCCCAGAGCGTTTGTGTTTACAGTCCCACGCTTCGCCGTCTGTGGCGTAATGTTCAACAGATAGCGCTTTTTATTATTTCATATGAATATTATGGAAGCGGTCCCATGCTTTGCCATCTGTGGAGTAATGTTCAACAGATGGCGCTACTTTTTTATTTCATATGAATATGTATACTATGGAAGCGTGGGACTCCACCCTCACCCGCTCTTGGGGTCACGCAGAAAGTTAATAACTTGAGATCAAGCTAAATCAGCGA
>NW_019735464.1:1183403-1223085 GCF_002891405.2 Cryptotermes secundus
GCTTTTACCCGCTTAGGAGAGTGTTTTAATGAGCGGCCGCAAAAAGCAAAAATATTCCCTCACCCCCTTCCCTCCCTCCTTCCTTACCCTACCTCTTAACTTCTTTCCATTTTCTTTTTCACAAAAATCCTACTGGTTTTGAACCAGGGACCTTCTGAACACTAGCCTGATGTCTTACCCCTAGACCGCCAGCACCACTGAAATTTATTTTCTTTAATCTTCCTCTTAAGCTACATCTGTTGTTATAATTACAGAAAAATCTTATTAACTCCATTTGTATTTTATAAAACTTTCGTTCGTTCCGAACCTCGGAACTTCGTATTACTATGCCGGTATTTTACCAGTAGGCCACCAATGCCACTGAAATTTTTGACCTTTAATCTTCCTGTTATGTTACATCTCGCTATATAATTCCATAAAAATCTAATTACAAATAACCTTGGGGTTTCGAACCATAGACCTTTCCTATACAACGCCGGTGCCTTACCTCTAGACCACCAGAACTTCTATGTTAACTTCTTCTGCGATCCTCCTCATATTTTGCCATTTGGTTTATAGCTGCAGAAAAATCTTATTTATTTATTTATTCACTTTTCAATTTCTATCGAGAAAAAGATACCGAGGTCTCAAGCCCTGTTGGCTCCTGGCATATCAGTTGGTGGGAGCGGAAGTTGATATTTGTTTCTGCTGAATCGTATTCTCAGATTACAGATGTTGCTGGTTTGTTTTAGCATACTTGCGACGTTAGATCAGAGGCTTCTGTAGTTCACACTGTACACTTTGACCTGAGTCATATCTACATTCTTTCAATGGCCTCAATTCGTTTTGCCTTCGACCGAAACTCTGAATTTTCTCGCGGCAAACATGTGCTAACGGACTTCATTATACTAACAGAAATTTTATTTGGAACTTATATGCACTGTTGTATGGTCCCTGGCCGCAGAGAAATCTCCACTGTGTCTTATAGCCGCCCACCTGTACATTTATGGCCATTAAATACATTATTACCTACATGTACCGAATTCTACATTGATGGCATACATCAGGACGAAGTTCATTGTGCTGACTCCTTGCAAATAGCCACTCAGTGCCCGAAGAAATTACCACTTCATGGAACCCGCGACCTCACTGCATTGTTCTTACAGAACTAATTGCAACTTATTCTAAACTACACAACTCCTGCGCTAGCTTCCCGGGCCTCATCATGTGGGATTTGTGGTGGACACAATGTGGCACTTGGACAAATTTTCTCCAAGTACTTCGATTTCCCCTGTCAATCTTTGTTCCACCAACTGCTCTACAATCACCCTCATCTGGGATTGGTACAATAAGCTACAAGTAGCCAAAGTACCAAATGGTCTGTCTCACTCCAATAAAAATAATAAAAGAATCGTGTCCACATCCCACCTCCTTAGCTCCATTTCTCCCAATATCCATCTAAATATTCTATTTGTATCCCCAACAGATCCTTCAATTTATCCTAAAAGGTACCCTTTGTATTCCTCTCCTGTGACTGATATGCCCTTGGTTCTTTACTCTTGTTATCTTCAAGTAATTAAATTTCAATCGAGAATTGTGTGGGAAATTGTTTTCTCACACATATGGGTCTTGTTTATGTGTAGGTAAGAATGAAGAGGCATTACTTTATAATTGACTTGCAAAATCCAGGTTATCCACCTCAGTGTGAAACTCTGAGAAGCAGAATGAGTATCAGGATTGAATGTGGGTAGGATTATTTATGTAATTTCTTTACCTATATCATTTTTCTTACATTGTTATTCACTTTTGTTATTATAGGTGTATTCCTTCTCTTACTTTTGCCATATAATGCTACCAGTACTGAACTGGTGAACATGAACATAAGATTTTCAATAGTAATTGCATTTCTTTAACATATATTATTAATTTCTGCTATATAATCGTATCCAATACTGAACTGGAAGATGAATAAATACAAGATTTTCAATATTCATTACATTTTTGTAAGATATGTCACTTTTGCCATATAGACCTTTCCATTACTGAACTGGAATTTGAATAAGATACCAGATTTTCAGTATTCATTACATTTTTTTTTTTTAATATATGTTACTCGTTGGTGTCTCCACCTTATCGTGGTGAGGGGGTTTGAGTATGCCAAGGACCCTGAGAGCTATACCAGCGGTAGCGTAGCTACTGGCAGGGCCTCCCTTGCTGGACAGGTCAAAGGGTAGGCATCAGACGAAGAGAGACACCAAAAACTGATGCCGGAAGCAGCGTCATCAGCAGCGACTTGAAGCACAGAGCAAATGATGCTCGAGATGGTTCAAGTTCGTATAGCAACAGGCGTGACCAGAGTGGTTTGAACGGCTGCTGTACTGCGATGTGGAAAGCAAATGGAAAAACTACCACATTATCACTTTTCCTGGATAGTCTCTACCCAAAAACAGAAGATCGCATTAAGCGGAGGAACTGTTTTGGAAGAGACTGTGGACCTGTCGTCTGACAGATTACTCATGAATGAATGAATGAATGTTACTTATTCCATATATCCTTGTAGAATGTATGGGTATAGCACTGTGCTGAAATGGTATGAATTACTGATGTTTTGGAGGAATTTGCTGCCATATATTTTAGCACTGAAAATGAAACATCAGTAATGATTACCATTTTGACATTCTTCCCCACTGCACAGCATCCATGAGGAGCCCTTTGGACCAAGAGTAATCATCAAGTTTGTCCACCCCCCTGTTACTGCACAGGAAGTGGTGGGAGTGTATGTGCTGTAGGTGAGCATCTTTTGTGCTGCTACATTCCATGTATGAGGGTCATCTTGAATAAGCAGAAGCACAATTATGACCACTTACAAGGTATTCAGATTTACAGTCTGTATATGTGTGTTACTAGATACCATAAAGAAAAACACACAAACTTTAATTGATGCAAGTAAAGATGTTGGTCTAGAAGTAAACACAGAGAAAACTAAGTACATGTTGCTGTCTCATCACCAAAATGCAGGGCAAAATCATGACATAAAGATATGAAACGGATGCTTTGAAAATGTGACACACTTCAGACATTTGGGAATAACAATAACACATCGAAACCTGATTCAGGAGGAAATTAAGAGACCGAACTTGGGTAATGCTTGCTACCATTCAGTCTAGAACCTTTTGTCTTCTTGTATGCTGTCTAAAAACATAAAAATTAGAATATACAAAACTATAATGTTACCTCTTTGTTCTGTATGGGTGTGAGTCTTGGTCTCTTGCATTAAGGGAGGAACCTAGACTGAGGGTGTTTGAGAACAGGGTGTTGAGGAGAATATTTGGACCAAAGACATATGAAGAGACAGGAGGTTGGAGAAAACTGCATAATGAGTAGCTTCATAACTTGTACTGTTCTCCAACTATAATTAGAATGATCAAATCAAGGAGGATGAGGTGGGCAGGGCATGTAGCACGAATGGTGGAGATGAATGCGTATAGGATATTGGTGGGAAAACGAGAAGGAAAGAGACCACTGGGAAGACCAAGGTGTAGGTGGGTAGACAATATTAAGATGGATCTTAGAGAGATAGGATGGGATGGTATGGAATAGACTGATCTTGCTCAGGATAGGGACCAGTGGAGGGCTCTTGTGAACATAGTAATGAACCTTCACATTCCATAAGATGCTGGGAAATTCTTGAGTAGCTGCAGAATTGGCGGCTCATCCAGAAGAGCTCAGCTCCATGAGTAAGTAAGTAAGTAATATGTGTGTTACTGTTCCTCTATGTTAGTGATCCTGGAATGGTGTCAATGAAGTAGGAGCTGTTCCTAGGGATGAAGGATGTAGAGTTGCTGAGTGAGCAAGGGCCATGCAGTGTCTTCCTCTTCAGCTGTGCACCATCCGTGAGCTGCCTCTGTACTAATGGTATGTGTCACGTCAGATATAGCTGGACCCCATATTCACACATTAGGCAAGGGTATGATCAGATTGCATTGCTTCAAAATCTTTTTGTCAGCAGACATGCTCATTTGTCAGGAAATGGAACTTCCTCAGAGAGAACATACCTCTTACCACAAACCGTTTGCTGGTAGGGTTGGAAGTTGTGCCACTGGTTCAAGGTTCTGATTTATGATTGGGCTTCCAGGATGTGGGGGACAGGGCACAGCACAAACTTACTGCATGAAATTACAGACCACCAGATGGGGTTACTGCCCAGAGTGATTTCCAAAAACAGATGTGGTGACTGGCAGAGTTTCATTAATTTGGGAAGAGTTAAACTTGCTCTGGGGGTGTGATAAACATGAGCCCAAAAGTTATGGTCAGGTACTTCCATGTGTATAGAAATTAAAACAGATTGTTGTTACATGAATATTAATGTGACCCTTTCTTTTTTTCATGCATCCTGTTGTGTGAGTATATACAACGGTCTTAATAAAGAGTTGTACCTTGTCCATGATATGTATGTACTAGTTGCTGATAAGAAGCACTTGAAATCACTGAAGAGTGTTTTGCGTACTATCTCCTGAGAAATTAAATTCTGTGCTGGGCCCACACATGTCCTCTCCAGCGCAAAGCTATCCATAAGCATCCTTATGTTCTACCAAACCTGTGAACAGACAAAATAAAATCAGTAAAGAACCCCAAATATTACCCCCATCTTAAGTCACTTGTACTCTATACAAGGACCTTGCATCCAGCACAAGTAACTCAAAATAGGGACAATAAGCTGCTCCAAAACAAAGTGCTGTACAAAAAGTTTTACAAATAAACATACTCTGTTTGAATAATACCAATCACTACACATTTTTGGCAGTCACATGATCCCAATGTTAAGTGCATAAGGCAGAAAGGTAGTCTTCCAAGAAGTCATTCTCTTTGCCAAAACGAAATAATTTTCTACTCTGTAATTTGAGCCATTACATTTAGCATGTATTCAACATGATGGCAAAGAGGGAAGTCCCTGCTCCTCCTAAGAACCAAATCATGACTGTCCGGCTTATAAGCAGTCACTTTATTAACTAAGACATTGCAACACATACTGTCAAAATAAAATACTGGAACTAAACATGTCATGTGTCTCATTCTGAAAAATAACAGCAAATGGATTCCCAAATGGCATCAAAAGCATGTGTACACTATATCAAATGGACATCAGCTACAAAGCAAGAAACAATAAATAAACGCAAATGACTGTCACTGTCCACATTTAATATACACTTGGTCGACTTAGGACCGGCCGCACTCACGACCACAAAAAGATGAAAAATAAAAGATGATTAAAATGTAAAAGTTTTTAAAAATACATTATAAAGATGATAAAGGTTAAAAAAATACTGTTAATAAATATATGGCCGACATACAACCAGACTGACTTATGACCTGTCAGAACGAAAGTCGGCTGTAAGTCGACAACCAAGTGTACTGTCATTATGCCTGTGATTTTCTTGAAGTCTGAGTTCTACACAAACACTGTGTGTCTTACGACTTCCAAGGTATTTTACTCTCCTGTTGTTAATATGCCTTAATAAGAATTAAGTGAATGAAACTCACACGGAGTCTAGAAGAAATCCTGTTTTTCAAGCTTTATCAATATCTGTCTAATTACTCAAAAGATAAGCATATAAATTTATTTATATCCTTGAGTATCATGGCCCTTAAAGCTAAACAAATGGTTTCAACACTGCACTGTGAAGGCAGACATGACAAACGCCAGAACTTCTCCTTGCATGTCTGCAAAGTGTAGCTGATAGCAAACAGGTGTGCCCTGGGGTTGGTCTGGACATCTCAACAAAGACTAAACTGAGGTGAGTACATGAGAAGCTAACAGTCACTCAACAGAACAAGAAATTCCCAGTGTTTTATGGAACCCACAGGTTCACTACCATGGTCACAAGACTCCTCCACTGGTCCATGTTCAGAGTCAGATGAATCCAGTCCAAACCTTCAATACCCATTTGAATATTATCCTCCCATCTATGCATATGTTTTTCCTACCAAAATTTTGCATTTACTTTCTCATTCATACTACATGCCCCACCATCTCATCTTCCTACTAGTATCTGGCAAGGAGTACAGTTTTTAAAGTTCCGCACTGTGTAATTTTCTCCAACCTTCTGTTGGATCTAAAGACTAAACAATCAATAACCTCTGAAGAAGAGAAATCGCTAAATTCTTTGCCACCAAAAAAGATGTATTCCAAGTGAGAAAACTCCAAATAAGTCCCCAACTTAATACTAAGCCCTGAGATTTTGACTGAGGGCCATTGCATTTTCATCTTGCATTATCTGCAGTCGATTATAATGAAATAAGTTTGAACTTTTCTGGGAGATCTGATATACAGTTCCAGTCTCATCTCTATATGGTAACACAAAACTGCTTCAAGAAATGACATACAAACTCACTGATAAAACCAATGGAGAACTACCGGTGGATGAGTGTAAATTGGAACAAGTGCTTATCTATGCACTTTTCTAAGGCACAATCACAGAAGATCAGCAGGTTACTGGCAAAAATTTAATACAAAGACAACCCACATTCCTGCTAAGAGGAGTTCTTACATACTAAGACCAGTGAACGATGACTTAGGATTGAAAGTTTCAGGGATCTGTAACATTCCTCGCGAATGTGGAAAAGCGTATATAGATCAGACATGTCAACCCATTGAAATGAGATGTGAAGCCCATGAATGACACCTATGTTAGGGTCAGCAGGAGAGAGACGTCTGCAGTGGGACAACACAGCACACATCAGACTGTGTGGACCAACTTGTCACAGTAGCAATAAAAATAAAATTATATCCAAAGAACATCAACACAGAGGAAGGGTCCAAACTCAGCACAGCACAGAATCCAAGAATGACATTATTAAGGCAAGGGCATGCTACAGGGTGGGGGGATGACAATGGTAACAAGGTTAAGAGTCAGATGAGAAACCACATGATCTGATTCCACCCTAATGATGGAGACAGAGATGATCTCTGACATGTCAGTTTCTAATCCAACAGTGACACTGCTGATCACCGAGAAGGTTTTAGCACATTTATTCAATGTGAAAGGTCAAAATCTTATAAATGAATGTACTTAGAAACTTGAAATATGGAACCACTGTGTTGCAAAAACATTATTTTGTTAGCTCAACCCTTTGACAAAACTAGTGCTTTCTGAACAGTGAATGTATCATTCTTATAACATTACATCCTGGCAGTGCAGTGTAGTGGGCTAAAGTAGCACACAATGAAGCCTTATTATATACTGCTTATACATTGAGCAGTCCTTCTCACCCATGTGAGCAGGAACCATAACCTAACAATGATTAGTTGCATCTGAATTTAAAGTTTCTTTATTATCAGGGAAGAGTCCATAGTAGTCTTATTTTACCTATAATTTGGTCTCCCAAATGCACCTGTTACATGTACACTGTAAACTTTTACAACCTTGTTAATTTCCAAAATCCTAATTATCACCTCACATGAAACTCACCTTCACAACAGGGATGCCTCATATTCGGTGCACAGAGCAAGCATGTGACAGGAAAGTTCCTTCCTGGGTCACAAAGGGCAGGTGAGGAATTCCTGGAAGCTCCCTGCTCAGTTCACACTCTGGAGCACCTTGTAACAATTGGGTCATAAGCATTTCAGTGCTTCTAAGGTATCCCAGAAAAATAATGAGCGAAAAATATGTATATAATAATCACTTCTCAATTACAGTAAAATTCCTGGTATCTGTTATACAGTTCCATACGTAACAGACACTAACTAACTAACTTCATGGAGTCGACCATTTCTTGAGAAGTCACCAGTTGTGCAGCTACTCAAGAACTTCTCAGCATTTTATGGAACCTGAAGCTTCATTACCGTGTTCACAAGAGCCCTCTACTGGTCCCTGGCCTGTGCCACATCAATCCAGTCCATACAACCCCATCCTATCTAAGATCAATTTTAATATAATCCACATACCTATGCCTCTGTCTTCCTAGTGCCCTCTTTCCTTCTGGCTTTCCCACCAATATCCTACATGCATTCTTCCTCTCCCCAATTCGTGCTACATGTCCTGTCCATCTCATCCTCCTTGACTTGATCACTCTAATTATACTTGGAGAAGAGTACAAGTTATGAAGCTCCTCATTATGCAGTTTTCATCAATCTCCCGTCACTTCATCTCTCTTTGGTCAAAATATTTTTAACACCCTGTTCTCAAAAACACTCAATCTATGTTCCTCCCTTAGAGTCAGAGACTAGAATTCACACCCATAGAGAAACACAGGCAAGATTACACCTTTGTATATTCTAAGCTTTGTTTTTGGACAGCAGACGAGAAGATAAAATGTTCTGGACTGCAAGGTAGCAATCATTACCCGAGTTCAATCTCCTCTTAATTTCCTCCTGAATCAGGTTTTGATTTGTTACTGTTGTTCCCAAATATCTGAACTGTGCCACATTTTCAAAACATCTATTTCCTACCTTTATGTCATGATTCTGCCCTGCATTTTGGTGACGAGACAGTGGCATATACTTAGTTTTCTCTGTGTTTACTTCTAGACCAACCTTCTTACTAGCGCCAATTAAAGTTTGTGTGTTTCTGTTTATGGTATCTACATTATCACCCAGAAGATTCACATCATCAGCATAGGCCAACAGCTGATGTGTCCCGTTTCATTTCAGTCCCACCTGGTTTTCTTGGACCTTCTTAATGGCATTTTCTAAAGCAAAATTGAAAAGCAGTGGCAATAAAGCATCTCCTTGTTTTAGACCATTTTGGATAAGAAAATTATCGTACAAATGTTTATCCATACAGACTTTACTATACGTTTCATTTAAACACATTTTAATCAGCCTAACTAATTTCATGGGTGCCCCAAACTCTATGAAAATACTGTACAATACTTCCCTCCTAACTGAATCATAGTTTCTTGAAGTCTACGAATGGTTGCTGTACTGACTCACTGTACTCCCATTTTCTCTCCAGTATCTGATAAATGCAAAACATCTGATCAGTACTTGACCAGTTACATCAAAACCCACACTGATGATCCCCAATATTTTTATCTATATATGGACTTAACTTCTAAAGAGGAACACTGGATAAAATTTTGTATGTGGCTAATGGCAATGACATTCCACGGCAATTACTGCAGTCAGTTTTATCACCCTTCTTGTGAATTGGTACAATAACAGACTCCTTCTTCTGAGAAGGTAATTCTTCCTGATTCCAAAGAGAATTAATGAGTTCATGGGTCTCAGCCCATATGTTTCACCTCCTGCTTGAATCAGTTCTATAAAAACTTGATTACTACCTGGTCATTTATACCTTTTGTTCAACTTTGCAACAGCAATTTCAAACTCAAAAGGCTTCAGATCATGTACTAATGTCTCAGATGTATGTATTTTTATCTGCATAACATCACATATCCTATGAACCACTAAATAAATTGAAGAGCTTCGAACTGCAAGCATACCTCAGCATCAGTATCCACACAGGAAATCCTTGTAGTGAAGACTCCTCTCTTCTCAGATGTGATACTGTGTAGTCTGGTAGTGACCAATGTTTCAAAGGAACCTGCTCCATCCTTCTTCACAACCTGATGAAGGAGGCAGCAGGTTCCTCTGAAATGTTGGTAAATATCTACCACACTACAAGCACCACATTCCATAAGCCAGTAATCTTCAGTCACTGCTCTAAGTATCTTAAATCTCTTTGTAGTACCAATGGATAGGGTCACACCTCTGGAGCACTCCACCCACAGTTAAGAAGGTTTCTCATCACCAGGTACCACAGTTTCTTCACACATGCCAACAAATTTCTGTCAACAAAGAGAGCACCCCTGAATCCCAAGTGAGGATTCTCTAAGTTCTGAACACTTTCTTTAATCAGTCAATGAGTACACAAATACAAGACTCTCCATCAGCAAACAACATAATGAAAAGTGAGGAACACTGCAGGAACTGCGTGTAGTGAAGATTACACTCTTCCTGAATGTGTTGCGATGCGATGCAGTGGAACCTGCTGCATTCATTTTCAGACTCTGAAGGTGGAGACTCTAGTGCCTCCTAAATTCTGGTATATATCTACCACGCTACATGCTGCCACATCGCTGGAGGCAGTAATCCTTACAACCACTGCTATGAGAACCTCTCATCTCCTCATGATATGTGTGCAGAGGGTCTGATTTCCAGAATATTCCTCATTCCAGCTGCAATTGAAGTTTCTGAACACCAAGCACAGTGATATCTTTACAGATGCTAGCAAGCTCCAGACAACAAAGATAATGAACCACAAAAGAACTGTCAACTACTTCACTCACAATAAATTACCTTATGCATGGTGACAGTCCCACACAGCACAAACAGTGCAAATGGATCAGTAAATGGTATGGTTCCTACTAAAGTGCTTCCAAATATTTTCCTGTACAATAATGTAGTATTCCTCATGCCAGGGTTTCTATAAGCTGTGGATCATAACTAGCTGGGATCACTGAGTTCTCATGAATTGTTTAAAATATTCCACAACTGTATACATGCACAGGTTTGCCAAATCAGCAAGTCAAGAAGCTTTAATATAGGTGTGCTGCAAAATGTAGCTGGAATTAAAAGAAAACTTTTTCTGACATTGTTCATAGCAGTATACAAATACTTTTTAGTTTACCATAAGTGCACAGAGATTGCAAGCCCACTGGTGTTTCTGCTGCCACCATACATCATGGTACCACAAAGTTTGAGTTTGAGGAGCATCCTGAGCCTAATGTGTTTCTTCACAGGTTATCCTATCTACCTGCAATCCCTTTCTAACGAGGTTCCAAACCTGAACATGCTTCTCCCCCACCCCCCTTCGACTACTTCCATATGCCTGGAGCCTCTCTCAAGCAAGAATTCTCAATGCCCTTTATCGTTTCTTCCCAACCACTCCTCACTTCACCATATATTTAACACATCTTCCCAGGACACGTAGGTAACAAACAGTTTTTCAGTATAAAACTTTTCTTAAATATTTAAGATTCATAAAATATCCATTATATTTATGCTGCGCATCAAGTTGCCAGCATACCTATATATACATATATTTAATTTAGTCCTGAACCCCCAACAAAAAACAGACTCTCAGAAAAATCAGACGGTCATTATCCGGATTAGCATAGTTTTGGGGTACAAAATCGAAAAAAAAAACAAAAAAAAAAAACAACGGCCTACCTACCACACCGGGCCTTGGTAGTTACATACAACATACTTACTAGTGTATGCTACGGTACGTATAACACAACTGTGTGTTCCAGGGCCTACGCTAGGTCAACTTTATACAATCTAAGGTAGCAAAATGAACCCTACCTTAAGTAGGCGATAGGAACAAAATCTGCCCCTAAATGTGACGTGATGCGAAGGCACGCAATACTCCTTAACTTCATATATTTTAAACAGATACTATATACAACAATCTTCGCTTACCTCTAGATCCTTATTAAATACTTTTAAAACTTATTACACCATTATTTATTATTACTGATTTATTTAAAACTACCACATGTCAAATAACCAAATCCAACTAACCGCCATCATTGCCGAAGATAACCAATAACATCGCGTCGTCCCTAGTCACGTGAACCAACGATAATTAAACATATACCAGGGTGTCTTAATGGTCAAGCAGATTGATTATTTCAGTGACACTAGAGTCCGTGCTCCTCAGCATGATTGTGATGCTAAGTAACTCCCTTGCTTACATATCATTGTCTCTTTGGAAGACGCGTTAAACTCCTTCACCTCCACTTCAGTGACCTCCACGTTTTAAGTGTGCTAAATTGGCTGGGGGCTGGAAAGGTTAAACACGTGTAGCACAATTTTCAGTAATGTCGTTTTTCATAAGGACGACTGCTAATGGAAAGCAAATCGAGGGGCGGAGCGGAAAATATGTTAAAAAGAAATTGAAACGGAAGAAGAGTGAATTAAGTCAACACCTAAGGAAAAGAAAGGCACTTGAAAATGGTGACTTGAATAAGCATGCATTGTCATTAGATAATGAAGAGATAGAAAGTGATTTGGAAAGTGACATTGTCGAGAATAATACATCAGGTCAAAATATACATTTAGAATTGGAAGATGACACAGGAGAAACAGCACAAGATAAAAAAGTTCGTTTGGCAAAACTTTACCTTGCTGAAATTGAAAGAGAAGAGTGCGAACGAGCAGAAAGAGAGGTTATTGACAAGGATGTAATTGCCCATCGTCTGAAAGAGGATTACCTAGAACAAAGTGGTAAACTGAGAAAGGCGGTTGCAGATAATTATGTGGGGGTTGAGAATAATGGCATTCAGTTTCTACGGTGTAAGGAGCATAAACTTGCTATCACGTGCCTCGTCATATCATCAGACAATAAGTTTATTTATTCAGCGTCTAAGGATTGTGGAATTGTGAAGTGGTCTCTAGCAGATAGGCGTAAAGTAAACTGTAGACCGAGAACACAGAAAGGGTCATCAGACATGGATAAGGGCCACACTGCAGCAGTGCTCTGCATTGCCATATCTTCAGATAACCGCTTTCTTGCTTCAGGTGGTGAAAATAGAGTGATTCATATTTGGCACCCTGACACTCTGGATCATTTACATGTGTTCAAAGGTCATAATGGTTCTGTTAGTGGCTTGGCCTTTAGAAAAGGAACTCATCAGTTGTTTAGTGTGTCTACAGATAAAGCAGTCAAAATATGGAGCCTGGATGAGATGACATATGTAGAAAGTTTATTTGGCCATCAGGCTGGAATCACAAGCGTAGATGTTTTGTCAAGAGAACGGGCTGTGACATCAGGAGGTAGGGACCATACAGTTAGGATATGGAAGGTAGTGGAAGAATCACAGTTGATATACAATGGGCACATAGGTAGCATTGATGCAGTGAAACTGATTAATGAAGAACATTTCCTTTCTTGTGGTGAAGATGGACAGTTGTGTGTTTGGGGAACCAAAAAGAAGAAACCACTGTGCACAGTAGAATTTGCTCATGGTGTGTCTGCACAAAATAAAGAACCAAATTGGATCTCTAGTATTTCCACTCTAACAAACACGGATTTAGTTGCTTCTGGTTCGCACGATGGATATGTTAAACTCTGGAAATGTGATAGTGGTTTTCGATCACTGAGTCCTGTTCTAAATATTCCTATTGTAGGCTTCATTAATGCAATGGCTTTTACTTCTGATGGTAATTATCTTATTGTGGGTGTTGGTCAAGAACACAGACTTGGTAGGTGGTGGAAGGTAAAAGAAGCAAAGAATGGAATCTTGATCATCCCCTTAACAAAGAAACAAAATTGAATTCTTGGAATCAATATTTTTTATATTCTGTGTTAAATGTGATGAAAAGCTTTAGAAGTGACACATGTTCATGTAACTGTTAGTGGAAGTATTAATTTTTATTAATGTCATTAGATGTCAGATGATAACTTTAACTCCTTTTTACCTGTGTGCCATATTACAGATGCAGTTTCGGAAGGAGAGATTGGTTACTGTTGCTTTTTGTGATATCTGGTAATGCTTCCATTTTTAACATGATTAATGAATCACAATTTAATGTGGCATGTTGCTTTTCCATTGATAATAAAAGGAAACACTTCTGTGTACTAGCACTGACTAGACACTGTTTCCAGCTGAATTTCTTTATCATCTTATCATAATGCTTAAAAAATAATCTTTGTTGTGATTAAGTTATTATTTTGGTATGATATGCAAGAAAATAATTTCAGTCTTGATTCATGTGAATGTATAGCCATGTAAAATGCTGGCTGTATATTAGGTGTAAGTGGTGTAACTGCTATGTGGCATGGTATAAATATATTGCTTGCAGAAAATAAGTTCAGATTTAGTGATATTTAAGTACAGGTAATGATTTTGTGTATGAAGGGTATGACTCCTCGGCCCTTGCACCACAACCTACAGTGGTCTATTGTGCTTTTTTTTAATTAATATAGTATACCTAACAATTTTCATGACAGTTGGAAACTTTGAAGAATTTGTCTCAGGTTAATGTATGAAGAAATTATGTTTTTGTTTCATACCTTTAATGTTCACGAACATTAAATCTGTATAAGAAATCGTTAAAATTATGCAGCTTCCAAATACTCATTTCATATACAGAACATATCCATTTTGTTGTTATTGCTTTGGCGTAGTTTCTTAAAGATTGTGTGCTGTAATGATATATTTAATTTTTAGGCATAATGCCTTAGGGGAAGGGGAAAAATGAAGTGTTTAATCATATCCTTATTGTGCCTTCCAATCCTTAGATTCTGTGTCAGATTTTGTATTATGGCCCCTATTTATGGAGACAATGTTGATTGGGTGCTGAATACAAATAAAATCCAACTCTTAAAGCCTACAAGAATATACCATCTACACAACAATACTCTGTATATTAAAAACAAGAAGACACTACTGTATCAACATGTTTTATTAAAGCTTTTATGGACATGACATATGTTTTCGCCTCCATATCAGGCGTACAGTGTTCGGCTTTAAACTGCTGAACTGCATCCAATTATCGTTCAGTTCACTAATTAAGGATCCTTATTGTGTTTTGGACTTATACATCAAAATTTTAACTGACTGTACTTAAATATTACAATTAAAATTATAATATATTTGAATGAAGTCGGGACTTGAACCCGCGACTTTCCCACTTGTAGCATAGTGCCTCAACAAATCATAGAAAGATCAAATATATATTCTCTTTGCCTAAGCACATCATTGCAATATGGAGGTAAAGCTCCATGCATTCTAGTCCTCAGTACTAGATGCTCCAGCTGCTCTACTGCCTTGGAGGGAGCCTGTGGTAACCATTGGGCAATGGAATGTGAAGTCCCAAAGCCAGTGTTGGACACAGGTGTAAAGATGAATCAAATTCCAGTAGTATAACCTGCAGACAGTCACCAAGCTCAAAAAGACAAAACTAACCAATTCTGACATGTCTTCAACAAGTGTGTTTAGTTATGTAATACTTATTGTTTTGGTACTTGCTGGTTCTTGATGATATATATTTTTCACTTTCCTTTCTGAGAATCCATTATAAAAGCCTTTATAAAGAAATAAATCAACATTTCATTACACAAGGTTGAAAGCTTTAACAGTCTAACCATACATGTCAACAAATACTAAAATGACTTGGAAAATGCTTCAGTATAAATAATTCTTGGAAGTAAAAATTGAATGTAGAGTTCTTAAATACACAAAATGTTTCTAACAATAATAAAATCCTTATAGTCTATATACTTCACTAAAACAGTGTAATAATTTCCATACACTTTTTGCACCAAATGCATGGAAAATGGTTCAGCTGCACTTTCATGTATGATAGGAAAAATACGGGTTCCTTCAAATGCCTTGCTCCATGTTGCAACTGTAGGATATTGTACTATAAAGTAAATGTTGAGATTAGCTCCACATGTCTCTCCTTCATTTCTTTCAGAAAAAGAAGTGATAGTCATTTCTGTCTGTGAACACACCAAAGAATACCTCAGTTAATGTTGAACTTACATAAGACAACTGTGTATAACTATTTTCACAGTTATAGGCTGCAAGAACTGCCTAGCTCTTTCATAAGTTAGGAACTGTAACCATATGTAACAATTCTGCCACATTTGCTCCCTTGTAGTTGTGTCAGAAACCAGAAGACTTACAGGAAAATGGTATTAAAAACAAAATAAATGTCATTCTCATGCATGAGATGTGCACAGAATTGTATATAGACCTTACTGTTGTCTGATTTTAACCCAAATTGGGATGTTACACAAATTTTAGTAGAACTCTCAACATCAAGAAATGAATAACCCAAGACAAACCTGTGTTCTCAAGATAAGCAAAGAGCTGAAAAACTAAGAAGACTGTGCTATCACACACACACACACATATATATACATATATATACACTACTATATCCAAAAAGTATCTGACCTTGGGCAGGGAAAACAAAGTTCCATATCTGGTTGGTTACACTACCTAATCCCCTTCAAAGTAAGCCCCTTGTGACTCCACACACTAAGCCCAGCATTCCTTCCATCATTGGAAGCAATTCTGGAAGGCTTCTTTTGGAATGACATGCAGCTGCGCTGTCGCATTTTGTATGATGTCCTCGTGGCTGTCAAAACGGGAGACTTTTAGCAGTGTCTTCAATCTCGGGAACAGCCAGAAATCACAAGAAGCCATATCAGGAGAGTAGGGAGCCTGGTGAACCTGCAGAATGCCGTGCGTGGCCAGGAAACCCTGGATCAGGTGTGATGAATGAGCTGGGGCGTCATGATGCAGCTGCCAGTTGAGTGCATCTCACAGCCCCAGTCTCTTGCGCCGAACTGCATCACGAAGATGGCGGAGGACTTCTTGGTAGTACTCCTTATTGACAGTTTGGCCTAGTGGAGCGTACTTATGATTCACAACACCCCAGTAATCGAAAAAAACAAACAGTATCACCTTCGCATTGCTTCGAACCTGTCGTGCTTTTTTGGGCCTCAGGGATGTTGGATGCTTCCATTGTGATGCCCGGACCTTGGTTCCTGGTTCATATCCATACACCCGTGATCACAGTCTTCAGGAACTCAGGATCCCTGTTGGCGCACTCCAGCATGTCCTGCGCAATTTCAAGGCAGAGTTGTTGCTGCTCCGGCGAAATCAGCTTGGGCACAAATTTTGCTGCCACTCTTCGCATGCCCAAATCCTCAGTTAAAATTGTGTTTGCAGAACCTTTGCTGATTCAAACCTCATCAGCAACTTCCCGGATGGTCAAACGACAGTCCTCCATGATCAGTGTCTGCACTTTTTCAATGACATCAGCATTTCAGCTCATTGACGGTCTTCCGGAACACTGGTCACTGTCCACCGATATATGGCCATCTTTAAAGCGGTTGAACCACTCTTTAATTTGAGTGACCCCCATTGCATCATCGCCGAAAGCCTGCTGAATTTTGTGGATTGTTTCTGCTTGGGTATCCCCAAGGTTCTGACAAAACTTGGACGCAGTATCACTGCTTCAAGGGTTTTGTCATCTTGAGCGAAACGAGAATGTGATGAACCTGTGTGACACCACTTTGCTATCTGGAAGCCACAGACACATCCGGCGGTATTGTGAGTCAGCAAACTATCACACATGCGCATGAAAGTCCCTTCTACAACTACCCTCAGTTTCCCCACTCCTTTGGCCATTACTTACAGCAGCAAAAAATAAAGTTGCGATACTTTTTGGACAGTGGTGTATATAGTAATGTTTTTTAGTGCTGATTTCAGCTATAGCTTTCTGGCTGTACAACTGCATATAGCAACTTCTAAGCCAAATTATTATTATAAATCGTCCATATGTTGAGTTCCTGATATTGCTACATTATACATACGTTGTGTGTTCAAGTTCTAAGGTCTCACACAATAATCATACAACAAATTTGAAACTTCTGTCACTTTTCAATGTAATCTCCCTGCAGCCATACACATTTTTCACAACGTCGATGCCATGATTCCATGGCCGCTGCGAACGCTTCTGTAGCAGTCTGTTTTGACCACTGGAAAATCGCTGATGCAATAGCAGCACAACTGGTGAATGTGTAACCACGGAGAGTGTCTTTCATCTTTGGGAAAAGCCAAAAATCGCTAGGAGCCAGGTCAGGTGAGTAGGGAGCATGAGAAACCACTTCAAGGTTGTTTTCACGAAGAAACTGCTGTGTCGCATATGCCCGATGTGCTGGAGCATTGTCCTGGTGAAAGAGCACACGTGCAGCCTTTTCTGGCCATTTTTCTCGCAGTGCTGGAAGGAGCTTGTCCTCCAAAACATCGTTATAGGATGCACCTGTCACCACAGTGCCCTTTGGAACGCAATGAGTTAGGATTAAGCCATCGCTGTCCCAAAACATGGCCATCATCATTTTTTCAGCACTGGTGCTTACCCGAATTTTTTTTGGTGGCCCTGAGTGTGTGCTTCCATTGAGCTGACTGGCGCTTTGTTTCGGGATTGAAAAACGGCATCCATGTCTCATCCATTGTCACAATTGATGAAAAGAAAGTCCCATTCATGCCTTCATCACATGTCAACATCGCCTGGCAAATTTCCATGCACACAGCCTTGTGGTCATCTGCCAGCATTCGTGGCACCCACCTGGAGGACACTTTTCGCATTCGTAGGTCTTCATGCAGGATTGTGTGCACAGATCCCACGGAAATGCCAACTTTGGAGGCGATGTTTTCCACACTCAATGGCAATCCTCCAAAACAACTCTCAACTCGCTCGACCATGTTGTCAGACCGGCTGGTGCTAGGGTGAAATTGTTTTGGTTCGTTGTCACATGACGTTCGGCCTTCTTTGAACTGTCGCACCCAAGAACGCACATTTTTCACATTCATAACACCACACGTCTCACTCAACTGGCGATGAATTTCAATGGGTGTTGCACCATGCAAGTGGAGAAAACGAATGATTACTCGCTGTTCTTGTAACGAAAACGTCGCCATTTTAGGTATCAAAAACACTCCTTACCCTCGCCACCACCACTAGAGTTCTGTGTGCCGTACAGTGCTGCCATCTCTGTCACGCATTCACAAAGAGTGCACACATTTTAAACTAAACCGCATGTGTCTATCTGCTCCCAGTCCTGAGAAAAAAAAATCGGAGACCTTAGAACTTGAACGCCCCTCATACAAATGAGTACATGGGTAACAGTACAGACAACACTTCTCTTCCTTTGTATGATCTTACACTGTAATACAAAAAGCTACAACGTTTGTAGACAGACGCAAAAGTAAACTTCATGCGTGTATCTTCAAGAAACAAAATAATTCATGTTATTAGGAAAAAACAGTCTCTTTGAAAGACAGAATAAGAATAATTTTGAAGTATCAAATTGATACCAGACAATTTCCAACAGAATAGATTTATACTATCCAAAAACTCAGACATAACCTCCAAGCTTTCATAAATTTTTACCCATTCCTTCTAAAGTTTCATACATTAGCAACCAGAAAAAGGTAAATAGAGACTGTATATGATTGTTTTTTTGTACAGTCCAGAGAAAATTATCTTAATAAAACTTATATATACTTTTGAATATATATGGCCCCAAACTATTACACAATCCTACATTAACACTTGAGCAGGAGTGCCTTGAAATTTTCCCTGAGTAGCCACATGGCATACTTTGTACACAACTCTCAGTTTACAGAATTACTCATGAATGCAAATACATTATTTTTTATTAAAACTTCTTAATTTCCTAGGACGCATAAGCACAGTGGTTATTTTGTGATTAACTAGAAGTTACTTGTATTATGAAGTTCATTCAGCAATGTGAAATCAAATTTTCCGTGCAAGAAAGCTCAAAAACACCCATATGAATGGTATACTGCATTGAAGGACAGACATGGTACATTGTACAATCTCCCCAACAACTACAAACACCAATCAGTCATTTAAACATTAACAAAATTGAGAAGTTGATTGCAGACAGCCACCACGTTCCTGTGTGTGAAATCACGCAAGTGAACACGAGTGCCAGCAGTGTACAGACAGTCATTCACAAACATCTTCACTTCTGCTTAAGTGAGCAAAATATGGGTTCCAAAGATGTAGTCAAATATGAACCATCCTCATATCAAAGGGGCAGGACAATGGACATATCACAGATATACAGAGAAAGAGCACAAGTTTCAGAATTACATACCTTACTTACAGAATGAAAATCAGTAAACTTTAAATTGTCAAAAAATATAAACTCTTGTAACAAAAACATTAAGGCCCACTGCATATTTCTTATATGCATTAAGAACATGTGAAAATCATATGTAACTTTAATGTAAACTTCACAATCCTTACCATAGTTCAAGTAACTTTGTTGAATAACCTCAGATCCAACTTGAGGAGTATCTCACCAGTTTTAACAAGATGAAGTGATAGTCTTTTAATGATTGGTCCATTACCGTTTTGTGTTGCCCGCAATATATCTGCTATACGAACTTCTGTTCGACCCAGGAACTCTGGAACAAATGTAACTGGTTGCATGTACTCCATTATTAATAAATTAAAAATTGGTTCCTACCAATTTTAGTATTCACTTTACTTCTAATATCACTTGTGGATCTCCTTAACTCTCATACACCATTTAGTTGGTATTTTATTAACTGTTATGGAAATGGAATTCAATTAAGAGCCTGTTAGTTTTGGCCTCTTTAAATATTGCTATGCTTCTTCATAATCAAAAACAGCATTGTACATCAGTAAATTACTTTCACTGTTACGTGTTTTACTACTGTCTTTTTTTAAATCTATTTTGTTCATCTGTCAGTTAGTGTTTGAACTTTTTGAAACTTCTTAAATTATTGCATTATGCTATACACAGTTAAGGTGATCCTCTAAAATCGTTACAATTCTTATATCTTTCCCTGGTTTTTATTGTTGCTATTCTCAGCTCCTGTGGTATTTTTTTCTCTTTCGCAAATCTTATTTAAGAAACTTCTTAAAATATTACATTACATTTTATATGTTGTACACAGTTCAGGTAGTCCTCTATATTGCTATTCTCAGCTCCTGTGGTATTTTCTCTTTTCGCAAATCTTATTTAAGAAGTGGCTTAATTTCTTATTAAGTTTTCTGAGCTATGTTTATACAGTTCAGCACTCATTCCATCTTCTCTTGTGACTTTTCCATTGTATATACTGTTTTTTTTAGGAATGAAACTCTGTTACCAGACTACACAGTGTCATAACCTAGAAGACCACAGTATGAATCGTTTTTTCAGTTAATGATAGCATTATAATATTATCAGAATAATGGTGATGGTCATATTCTCAGACTTCTGTGGTCTAATGTTCATAGTAATCCATGCAGACTATCATAACAAGCACTTTCTGCAGATGGGCACAAAAAACTTCATTATATTTATTCACTCACCATTTGGAGAAAAATGTCCACGGTCAAATACTGTGATGCAAAGAACATCTTCCTGTAGGTCCTTAATGAGGAACTGCATTGTAGCATTCCACTGAACTTCGGATGTAGCTGGCACCACCTTTGTTCGATTTTTCTGTGCACCCATAGTTACTTCACAAAATATACCACATTTGCCTAATAAGACAGAAATAGAATCAGTTATAATAATACTGTAAATCAGATTACAAATATTAGTTAACGTGCTTGCAGTAAACAAAGTTTTTGTACATGTGGGCTGGTAGTTAGTATGAAAAATTTTCTAATTAGTTTATGTTATTATTTCTATCAAGACATTGAAAACATACTGAATTGAAGTCTTCAGTTTTTTATTTAAATCACACAGTACATAGATGGCCCATATATTGAAGGAAAAACTTTTATTTGTATCTTTGGTCATGACTTAGAAACAGTCAGATTTTAACCAATTTTTCACCAGTTAATCATCCACAATCTAGTAATGAGTATACAAAATCTGCACACTTTCGTGGGTTCAAGTCCATTTGGAATTATTGTCTACAACTGTAAGAGAGATTGACATGAGGCAATGTTACAGGCTGTTTTTATCTCAGGAGTTTCAAAACCATAGAATTGTCACAGAAGGCTTGAATGTGGACAGATAAGATGCATAAGAATTACTTTATTGTCTTTATATTCAAACGCATAAAATTACTGTTGGTTGGTTGGTTGGTTTTCAATGGCTACATTTGGGATCACATAACCCATAAAATTAATGTTTCCAACCAAAACAATCTAGGGGTCAAAGTTTTTAAATTTTTAGTGAACTGGACTAGACTTGAAACATTATGATTTTATGTGATGTGGTAGAGTGGTATATTTTATGTTATGTTTATAACAATGTACTCTTACTAGATCAAAACTGTTACAGAGCCTGTTCTGAAAAGAGCCCCATAACCTAAGATAATCAACACATCATCCAGAGAATAAATACAAAACTTCAAATAAGTGCTATGCACCCTTCACATTTCACCCTCCTTGAATTCATCATCCTAATAATTTTGGTGGAGAACAAAAATTATGAAGCTCCTCATTATTACACTTTCTCCAGCCTGCTATTACTGCCTCTTGTCCCATATGGTGAGAGACCAAGTTTCACAGCCATACAAAGCAACATGTAAAATTATACTTCTGCATACATAATGAGAAGTAGTGTGACATATCTGTAAGCAATTATTATTGCCAGACTGTATCTCCACAGTCAAATCCAAAGATCTTAATGAAATTAATAGTGATAGACCAATGATAAGCAACATTATGTAAACATATTATTAGGAAAAATTACCTCTTTGTTTTTTTGTAACTAAGCTGGTCGCTTTTACTATGACCATCTGAAGATAACCCTTTGGCAGCCAACAGGAAACTACAAACATTACAGCGAAATACAACATGCACTAAGTGAGCTCAACTTGGGATCATCTACAGGCAGAGGAAGCCTTCACAGGATAATCAGCATTCTTATGGATCTAAAGAAGCTAATAATGTATCAGACAACAGATATGTAATGAGCACTGTACATGTACAAAAGGAGACAAGTTCCAGGTATAAAGGGTAGCCATGAATACTTGAACAAGCTCTCAAAGAATGGTCCAAAGGAATAAGAGCATGGGGCTGAACACCCATTAGTGAAAAAGGACAGCATATTACAATGTCATAAATGACCTTAGTCTTGGATGGATCTGATGAAACAAAAACATGTTCATTAGTGACTGCAGAATTCAAGAGATAATCTTAACAACATAAGATGTCGCATTAGGACTTAGGAAACATAAAAGGGAATATCTAAAGACAAAATGAACAAGCTTTTAACAAACAATAAGATCAAACTATTAGAAGTCTGTATAGAGGCAGAATGAATTTATGAAGGGTTACCATTCTAGAATTAATTACTTAGGATGAGAATAGTAACCTAATGATAAATTCCACCATATTTTGAAGAGGCTGAAATATTACTTTAAATAGCTATTAACTGTACATGGATTTAAGGATGTTATGGACTGGGCCTAGTTTAGATGAAGAAAAAGCTACTGAAAAGCAAGCATGGTGATGAACCTTTATGTTACATAAAATCAGGGATTTTCTTGAACAGGTTATGTATCAACTTTTCACCATAAACTTTCTTATGACTATTAGTATATTCAAAACAAATTTTAAAAGTGTATAGTATACCTCATTTGCAATTACTTGCACTACAATGTTTTCCATCCTGGAACCATAAAGAAAAATCAAATAAGCTACTGGCTTGCTGGGCCTATGAAACCTTCATGAGTAGCCCTTTAACCTTCAAGACTTCTTTGCTGCTAAGGCAGTACCAGTGAACATGTCCCTACAGTACTTCCTTGAATATATTCTTTCTCCATCCCAGTTTGGAAATTGCATGGAATTCTTTCAGGCATTTTTTATGCAAAGTAAACAAGTTATGAATGCCTCATACGGAACACATGTCCATCTGTGACATCTTTATATGACTTAGATATTTTGTATGGGACATGCTCATAAAACTGAAGCGAAGAAAAATATAAATTAAGACATTATTGACAAACCAGAATTGGCACTTTTCTTGAAGACCTAAAACTTTATATTTATGTACACCAAACTGAAAAATGATTGAAGCAGCTATGGACTTCAGAGAGATGAATATTTTACATAATGTGCATTATTTTTTGTAGGGTAAGCTAATCTTTATATATTTGGTAAAATTCAATATTGGTAAGACAGTGTATCCAGAGGTGATACAATCATTCACATGTCCAATTATTTTGCAGGTATACAGGATCCAGTTAAACCGGTGCACATGAGTTAATGCATGTAATTGGATATAACTATATACAAACGTTCATAAATTTTGTTGCTCAAGATTCATTACATTACAAAATATTTCACATATCATCTCCCACAACTTTATATGAAGCCAAATTTGATGTAAGAATTGGTTATTGTACAATGTTCTATGTATAATATCTGTTGTCTAATGATATGGCAATATAGCGGAGCATTAGTGGGAACTGCTGTAATGGAAGTAAACATGCTGTACTAAATACATCAGGCAGGCAGGCAGGCAGGCAGGCAGGCTGACTGGCGAGGCACTGGCTGAGTGGGGTTTCAGCCCGACTCCTTCCATCACAACAACCAGAATCCTGCCACATGCTCCAAATTGGGCCTGCTCTGTGGACATTAGATAAAATATTAGCACTGAGATACACTCATTAGGTTTTAATACTGGCATGAGTTGGTGACTAGACATGGGGTTTGGATTCATAATTGGATTTACTGGACACTTACTAACTCATAACTACAGATAACTGTAACAGTTTCACAGATATACACATTCTAAAAATCTCTGCACTGCAACACACAGAAAGTCTCATATGTATTCACTAGACATTGCCTGGTAATAGCTCCCAACAATATACGTTCCTTCATCCTACAGAATCAGGTCAATTCCCTGCTTTACTTCAAAAACACTGTATATGCTGCAGTAAATGCATGACTTACAGACTATTAGATTAGTAGAAATAGCTCTGTATTGTTACCTTCTGAGATCACATCCCTGAGGATGTAACAATGCCATTATTTAAAAAACAAAGGAAGACATATGGCATGAAAAAGCAGAAGCTAAATTACAACAACAGAGACTTCTGTGGACTGAAATTGACCCGAAATATCCAAAAACCCACACACGAAATGCATGCTGATATGAAAATCAACTGTGTTGTTATGCATCCTTTCACTCAACACTTTAAAGGATATACGTATCTATATATACCATGTGCTTTAATATTAAAGAACTCAGCATTTTAC
The DNA here is from genome assembly GCF_002891405.2 of Cryptotermes secundus. Lineage (NCBI taxonomy): Eukaryota > Metazoa > Arthropoda > Insecta > Blattodea > Kalotermitidae > Cryptotermes > Cryptotermes secundus. The sequence goes on from NW_019735464.1 coordinate 1,208,116, forward strand.
CCACAGAGTATACTTACAAGTATAATTTGCACAATTCCCTCCTTTAGCATCATTATCCAGCTGGTCTTCATAATAACTTCCATTTTTCAACATAAATGAAAATATAACATTCATGTTAACAAACCTCAGGATGTCACTGCAGATCAACACAACCACAATAGGTAGGGCAGGAGACAAATGACAATACAAAGAGTTAATGACACAGATTTCATCATACTTACTTGACTGCTGTCTTTGTAAGTGACATTTTTCATTCTCAAGGAATTCATTGCAAGCTTGTTCAAGGCATTTGAACCAGAGATTCCGTTCTTTAACACTAGGTGCAAGCATGTTATAACATGTCTTTCTTCTGACATCTTGTAGACGCAACAGCTGTGATATCTCTGGTGATTCATTACCACTTCCTTCACTGTTGACTGATGTACCCTTTAACTGCCCACTCTCTTGTTGTGACACACAAAGTTCATTCAGGAACATTGGCTAAATGCACAAAACAAAGTCAATTATAGAATATATTATTAGATTGTAAAAGCCTTCTTGACCTACCACTTGTTATGACAAGAATTATGATGATGATGATGATGATGATGATGATGATGATGACGACAATGTCTAAGACCTTGAGGTAAGCATGGCTGTGATAATGAATGACTGTTTTCTAGATGCGATGCCATATAGACTGTTCCTGACATCTCTAAGGTTCTCTTCTACCCTTGCAGTAGAGAAGACAGTAAACTTCATGATGAAATCTGATTTAAATACTTTGTCCCACAATTAAGAAAGGGAATGGGAATAAACTCATGATACAGAGAGGAAATGGAAGTAGTTTACCCTGAAGATGGAGGCAATATGTTCCTCTGAAATGTCGGTTAACACAATATCTACATGGCCCCACATCCCAGAGGACTGCTTTCTTCATAGTCACCACTGTGAAAACCTCAAATCTTACATAAAGTATGTAGGTTAAATCTGAGTACATATGGTCATCATACTGTGAAGTTATTCCAAAATACTTTATAAGAACTCTTTTATAATTACATTCTTTACTGTCATTAGTGTAATTAATAACTGTTAATGTCATGACTCCAGCCGGTCAGGGTAGCCAAGCGGTCTAAGGCATGTACTGTCTTTGCTCGCTTGGAAACCGGGATCATGGGTTCGAATCCCACTCAGGGCATGGATGTTTAGTTTGTGTGTGTGTGATTTTCTGTGTTTGTGTACAGGTAGAGGCCTTGCGATGAGCTGATCACCCACCCAAGGAGTCCTACCAAATGCGTAAGATCTAGAAAAACTGAAGTGAACGGAGAAGTTCATGGAGGTAGGCCTAGGCCCACTGGGGCTGTAGTGCCAAGGGGAAAAAAATGTCATTGTTCCAGATGATACATAACAGTCTCATAAGTAATAGCTTTAAACTCAAGTCTTACCTTTTTATACAGTTTAAATGTGGTATTGGCACATTTCTCAAATGAGAATGAGTTTCCCAAGGGTTTAGGAGGTTGAGCTAGTAGAAGGAAGTCATTCATTAAGAAACCAACTAATTCTTTACCACTTTTGGCCTGAAACACAGTAAGCATAAAAGAATTCACTACAGAGTGGTAGAATATGTGTGACATGATTATGTTTCAGGTATATTATTACACTAGATACTTTCAGAGTTGGATCCACTACTATCTTCAACAAATTATGTTACATTTCATTCTTTCTTGCAGCAGTAATCAGAAGTAAACCTAGGATTCATTCAATTTTAGTTTCAAATATGGTCTCCCATCGTAAGGGAACGACACAGGCTGAGGATTCTAGAGAACAGGATACCAAGGTAAATATATGAACCATGACAAAGGGGGTAACTGGAGGATGGTGCATAATGAGGAACTCCAAAACTTATACTCTTCACCAACATTATTATGATGATATTGTTGCATGTATCCTGGTAACATGACAGTAAATAACAGATTCTGGATTTGATAACTCGGATTTACTGGATAATTTCACGTGTCGTAACTACAATTCATTATTACTTTCAAGACTGCTGTATCTGTGACACACAATTATAAAACACAGCTCTACTATTTTTGCTCCCAGTGTTTCCACAGGGATGTATTTTGTCTGCAAAGGCATTACCCAGTAACGGCTCTGGTACATTTGCTTATCTTGTGGTCTCTGCCTAGTAACGGACATTGTTTCACCATCTGTTTCAAGGTCATTACCCAGCAATAGTCTACATGGTACATTAATAACTTTGTTGAGTGTAAGATATTTCTATTCCATATAACTGAATTTACCATCCTAATAATTCTTCTTGTTTAACTAATCCTTTTTTAAATTTCAAGATCACATGAGCCATTCTCTATTAATCCCAAATACTTAAAACTGTTTTACGGTTGTAACTGTATTCTCATTGAGTTGCAATTCTTTTGAATGATCTGTACCTAAATATTCTGTTTTCCCATTATTTATTTTAAGCCTCCATTTCTCATACTCTTCCTCCAATTCTATCCCTATGTAATTCGCATTCTCTGCTTCTCTAGTAATTACAACTTAATTATCTATAAAGATTAAATTGTGCACATAGCAGCTCTCTTCATTTTTTAATCCCATTCATTTACATTTCCTAGACCATTCTTCCAATGCTGTATCTATGTGTATTTTGAACAGGGATCGTGATATTAGGCATCCTTGTATGTTATGTCACTAATCCTTACGACAGGGGTGGATTGGTAATCCCCACTGTCACCATCTCTCTTGCAGTCACAGGGGTAGGACTAAGGAAACGTCTGAATAGCTTTCTCTATCGTTGCTTCGTGGCTAGGGGCTCACTGTTCACCGGGCTTGTCAGGAGGGCGCAGGTGCCAATTGTGGAAAGGGAGAAAATCACCACAAAAACCCACACCCTCACCCTATGCTACACTATATTAGTAAAACACAATCATTATACAGTTATATACATTTGGAATTCTCACACTGAAAGGGCCGACTGGTGTCGGGTTACACATTACACTTGGCTACCTCGCATCACTCGGTTGATCATTCTTACGCCCTGTACACTTTTTCTAACGATCCTAACTCTAGTCCCATTGGAGGAGTTACACTTTAATAATATTACAATTATTGCGCATGGCGATAAGAGTAGTTTCCACTTACTTTGCGTTGAGTCTGCAGACGGATGGCGTTGCCGGGAGTCGAGTCGGTGTCCATTTGGACAGAGCCTACGGCCGCAAATGGCCAAAATTACTGTTAGAATAATCCCCTTCTTAATTTGGTCTCTGGGTTATATACCCCTATGTATGCTTACTCATTATTTTCCCGGAGGGTGTAAGTCCGCCTCCAGTGACGTCTTATCCCAAGGTGGGTGATCTCGTTGGCTGGGATCCTAAGGGGACACACCCCCTTCTACTGCTAAACCGTTTGGTTGACATTTTTACCTCCAAACGTCCCCCCATCACGCAAGTGTAAATTCTGTAGTTAGCAGTTCGATATACATTCAACGTCATTCTGCTGACTCGGCATTCCCTCGCGGCAAGCCAATGTCCGTCTAAATCCATACGCAGAAATTCCTTTAAGTTGTTAACCTTTCGTACATCCGCTTTCGTACCTCTTACAAATATTTCCCAAAACCAAATCTATCCTAACAAATATTTTCCCGAAAATACAAAAATGTTAATACTATGTTAACATATTACCGGGAGTCGGCCTTTGGGCCACAACATTGTAACAAACCCGTCATGTTACAAATTCATCTGGTAAATTTGATCTTACTTTTGTCCTCCATTTGTTAATGCTATATATATTTCTAATAATTTGTATAACTGATTGGTTAACATTTACCTTTCCTAACACTTGCCACAATAGTTTTCTTGGTATACTGTCATAAAACTTTTCCAGGTAATAGAATATAAAACTTAATATCTTCTTGCTGCATATTACATTTTTTCAAGAATTCATGTAATAATATAAATATGACCTACAGCTGATCCTCCTTTAGTGAAACAACTCTGTTCCTCACTTCCTTTATAACGTCTTTCTACTTACTTACTCACTCATGGAGCTGAGCCCTTCTAGAGGAACCGACAATTCTGCAACTACTCAAGAATTTCCCAGCACTTTATGGAACCCAAAGGTTCATTACCATGTTCACAAGAGCCCTCCACTGGTCCCTATCCTGAGCCAGATATATCCAATCCATACCATCCCATCCTATCTCTCTAAGATCCATTCTAATATTGTCCACCCACCTATGCCTTGATCTTCCCTGTGGTCTCTTTCCTTCTGGCTTTCCCACCAATATCCTATACGCATTCCTCGTCTCTCCCATTCATGCTACATGACCTGTCCACCTCATCCTTCTTGACTAACGTCTTTCTACACAATATTTAATTAGATTACCCTGGAACTTCATAAATGGATCTGTGATATTGATGCCTCTATAATTCTCACACTTCCTTTCATTTCCTTTCTTCTGTATAAAATATTCTGTTTTCATTTCTTGTGGAATGTTATCTCCCTGTAATATTTTATTTAATAATTTTGATACCATTGCTAAAACCTCTCTTCCAATTTATTTTATTGATTTGAAGATGATATTTCCAGGTCCCACAGATTTCCCATTCATCATATCTTTATCCACTTCTATGTCTGAAATGACTAGATTTTTACTTTCCATCTGCCATTTTTCCTCTTCTACAAATTCAGTTCTATCTTTTTTAAGTAATGTACTATAATATTTATACCAATCCTTGATACTTTATATCAAGTCTGCTCTGATTTTATGGTTGGTTTGTTATGCTTCCCTTCATTTTCTGAATCCCAGCTCACAGTTTATTTTTGAACATGTTTTGTTCCACATTTCATTTTTTGCTTTCATAACTGCCATTGCTGTAATTTTCTTTCCCTCTTCATAAATTTCTTTATGTACTTCTTGTTTTTAGCTTAAGCATTTTTTTTCAGCAGTAATCTGTCATATGACAGATTACTGCTGAAAAGAATTTTTTATTCACTATTCCAAACCCCATCTATAGTCACACATAACATGTGACATGTCAACCAGAAGTTCTTGCTCTTCATCTTATTTCATTCTCATAAGCTTTTATTAACATATTGGGTGTCTGACTTGAAATTTAACATCAGTTAAAACTGGTGCTCTTCTAACAGATATAAAGAATAAAAGTTCTGAAATGACAATTAAATACAAAGTTTGGAATCAATGCTTCTATATACATTATATTTTGATATTGTGCTGTAAAATGTACCTTATGGAGAACACCAAAATGAAGAAATTTTCGTGGACCAAGCGAGTTTGTCATGGAATTGAACACAAGATTTTCCTCCAGGCCTTCACAATGCACACAGCGTTGAAGCCATTCTAAACGATCTGAGTTTTCTTTTTCCCGCACACCTTCATTTACCTTACAAAATAAATATAAGATATCTTTGGATTAAAAATGTGTACAGTATGATACATAGGATAATAACCATTCTAATTCTAATTACAGTTTGAAATCAATCAAAATATATCACAAATAATGCTATGGGGCAGAGTTCATTTTCAGATGCCAACAGCTGCTCAGTTAGTCAAAAGCCCTGCCTTTTATGGGACAAGAAGTTTTCATTACACTCTTCACAAGAAAGCACCACTGGACTCCACCATAAGCCATATGAACCCAGCCCACAGGACACACAAAATGGTAGACGTTTGTGAACATAGTAATGAATCATAAAATTCCATAAAAATCAAGAATTTCTTGACAAGCTGAGTGACTATTAGCTTCTGGAATAGAACTCTGTTCCATGGACTTACACCGAGCACTTACTCAGCAATACTCTATGAAGCAGTGAAGGATAACTGAAGCTTACAAACTCTACCTTCCCAGCAGATGTTCTCTCTACATTGAGGCATTATCTGTGATCTTGATCACAGATATCATGACACACTCTCTCCATGTAAACAGAACCATCTTGTAATAGCCCATATGTTTACCAGCATACACATGTTTCTCAGAATTGTCCAAGCAGTTACCAGCTAACCTTCAACTTCATCAAAAAGTATGATTTACTATTTATGGTGTAAATGCTGACTTTGCTTGTCATGTAAATTGGCAATGGCAAGATTCCAGTCTCTTTCACTGGGCAAAGGCATCTTCTTTACTTTAATGCTGATACGCATATCTTTTTTGTATATAAGTCAACATTTTGTTTAAGTTGTCTTTGTTGAATTTACAGAATTTTACTCTATATTTATGTATATGTATGCTTACTTTTGTGTATATTATATCAAAGTTTAATTTATATTACATTTTTGGTATACTGAAGTGCCTTATTTTTTGACATTTTAGATTGAATTTTATTATGCCATACATAATATATTTCATGTTTCTTAGTTTTCTGTGTGCAGAATTCTTCAGCTTTGGCAAGAGCCTCTTGTAAGTTCTGCCTGTCAGGATGGTCATCTGGAGTGTAGTCTAGAATCTAGACAAAACAGTGGTGTAATAAGAGGTTTGAACTGAATTATCAAAATAAAAGTATAATTTTATTCAAATTGTAAGAGTATATTAACCCTTTAAAGCACACTGATCACTGTATGTACCAACTGCTTTAGCATTTTAGAACTGTGGATTTTGCCCAGAGTAGCAGGTAAGTGGGGGTGGGGGGGTGGAGAGGGGGGAGATAGGGAGAGGGCGAGGGGGAGATAGGGAGAGGGGGAGAGAGAGAGGTAACTGCTAGGGCTCAGTTGTTGTGACCTGTTGCTGTAAGAAGCTGGTAGCTGAGGCCAGGGGCAGTTTGGGAACTCAGAGGAAGGGGAATGTCCACTGTTGGAAGCTGCTACCAAGCAATGGCAGTGAAGTTGTAACTGCGGAAATAGTGAAATGTAGAGTGTAGTCATGCACTGTAACAAAGAGTCCAATAAATCCAGTCATCAATCCAAAATTCATCTATAGTCACTAAAATCAGGACAATATATCAAGGAACTACATCTACTGGGATACCATAAAGTTATTAAGGCAATCGTTTCAAAAGTAAGATTCTAAACCCATTATGGCCTAAGATTCACGTTTGTTTCTTTGCTTATTTGAAGAGTTCTGTCTTCTGGGATATAAAACCATGCAGTCTGTTGAAAGTCAAATGAGTTTCAGAGGATCATGCTTCTTCCATCTTCATGGTCAAAGAAGAAGAAGAAAAGCAAAGAAAACAGTGTGAATCAGGTACTGCTGTTTCTTACTTAACAATGCTGTCAGTATTGAGACTATATGGCATTGATGACAGGATGATTAATGATTATGGAGCAGTTAGTGGAATGGGAATTGGTAAGGAAAACTAAAGTACAGTCAACTCTCAATTATCTGGGATAATGGTGGGCATGGAAATCATAATTAATCGAAAACCCGGTTAAGACAAATGTTATTAAAAGTAGTACTGTAATACTGTACCTTCATAATACTATAGGCCTACCTGTATTTAAATTTACTCAACCTCATTTTTATGTCATCTCATGGCCTATTTAATACTTTTTTTACATTGTACTGAAGTGTGAATTAGTTACTTCAAGCACAGTGTTCAACAACATCCAACACTTTTTACGAATATTCACACTTAACACTTAAAAAAATTAATACTGTTGTTTGCTTTTTCGCGGCATTTTCCTTTTTACGGATATCCGTATGAAGCCTACGTAATATTAGCTTGTCACTTAATAAACTATTCTCTTCACTCTCAAGATAGTCTAGTAAGGATTCCAAATGATTAAGAGCAGCACCATGTGATATTTTCTTACTAGAAGCGCTGTCCACCTCTTCCTCATTCTCACTTTCTTCCAGCTCTTCTGGCTGCACCCCCACTGAACTTATAATTTTGTCACTGCTTAACATTTTGAAGCCCTGCTCACACAAGTTTCTGTTGAATACTTAACACAACACACTTCCTTTTACACCCTGACATTTTGCTAACGCACTTGAAGATCGATACAAAGAGACCAACTGGGGCGGTGCATCTGTCCTTGAAACTTTCCACAAATCCTTGCATTCTTTCACCCCTACCCTAGAACATTGTGTTAGCATAACGGGACCAAAGAATGCAGAGCTCAGTTCACACTAGTGCGAAAACAGTGTTACAACTCACCATGTGAAACAAAAGTGAATGAATATTAAACAACATATAAGCCTCAAAAAAGACTCAGTAGCCCCGGTTAAGCCACAAACCAGTTAATCCGCTCCCGGATAATCGAGAGTTGACTGTACTTGGAGAAAACCTGCCCCAGTGCCACTTTGTCCACCACAAATCCTGCATGACCTGGAATTGAACTTGACCAACCAGGGCAGGAAGATGGAGACTAATCACATGAGATGTGGCATGGTCTCTAAGGCTCACCTTTCAGGAAATTAAAAATCAGTAGTCCAGGTATTAAGTTGGTACAGCCTGGCTTGGGTGTTAGATTTATATATTTGACAGACTCTCACATAGAAGATACTTACTTTTTTAATAAGTAGTGGATATTTGGTTATACGCTGCATAGGCTTGATGAGAAAGCTGCTAAGGGGCATGCCATTTGTGCGGAGATCACTTTGACACTGCTTCACTATGTTTCGGAAATCTGCTGATTCTTCTGTTAACTGCTGAAGAAACTTAGCTGCACTCAGCTGACGGCTGCAGAAACGGATATATGCTGTCATGCATGGCAACTGAAAAGAACCAAAAGAAAAGACCAATGAAACATTCCGATTTTGTCAACACTAACTTATGTCAGGGTCATGCAAATTTGCGTTCATAGCCCCAGTGTAACAACAGTCAAAGTCAAAGTCAGACTGCAACTGATGGTCAGTCAATCAGTAAGTCTTGGTGTCAAGCCCCATCTGGGGCTCATGACCAGATATTTATTACTGTTTGACAGTTACGGTCTTGTTTTTATGGGGCACCCTCTCTGACAAGAGGATGGGTCTGTCTTTGGCATATGCTGCTGGTCCTTGCCAGCACAGTCTTTCTTGGGTCCGAGTCCCTTGAGACTCACAACCATATTTTACTGTCTCAGATGTGAGACTTCCCTTTTCATCGCCTCCTATGACTTGCAGAGTCATGGTGGAGGTATTCAACCCCACCTCCACATGGGTGTGTGCAACAATAATTTTAAATTTAATCAATGTCTTAAAGAGGAATGAACATAATGTAAGAATAAATCTTTGAAATTTGGTATGGCACTTAACTTGTGTGCCTCTCATTGTCTAGCTTGTGAGCAAGAAGATATGGCTTTGCTGGATGAATGGATACATGTAAAATCAATCCACCTGTCCATCCAACCATCTCTCCCTCCCTTACAATAGAGGCAGGACAGCTCTACTCAATACTGATACATCTAACTATACAAGACAATTTTACTGCAGGAAATAAAAATGTTTAATCTTAAAACCTGTAAATTAAATTGTCCAGTATTTCTAATACATATATGTGGTGCAATCCAAAAGTTCCCGAAATATATTAATAAAAACTATTACATCTTACCTAGATCTTATTCTGCACCATCACCTTCAAAGTAGTCCCCTTGGGAGCGCATACACCGATCCCAGCATTTCTGCCACTTTTCAAATGCATCCTGGAAGTCTTTCTTTGTTAGGGTGTTTAGTACCGTCTATGTTTCCACTTGAATATCCTCAACTGTATCAAATCTTCGCCCCTTCAACTTGATTTTCATCTTGGGGAAGAGAAAGAAGTCGCATAGAGCTAAGTCTGGCGAGTACAGTAGGAGGGGAACAACTGCCATCTTGTTTTTAGCCAAAAATTCCTGCACAATGTAAGCTGTATGCAGTCGTGCGTTGTCATGGTGGAGTACCCAGTCGTTTGTGCGCCACTTCTCTGGACGTGTTCTCCTCATGTTCTCCCTCAAACGCCTTAGAACATCGCGATAGAACTCTTTATTGAGTGTCTGACCAGGAGGGACGAACTCCTTATGAACAATCCTGTCAATATCAAAAAAACAGATCAACATGGACTTAATGTTGCTCTTGACTTGTCGAGCTTTTTTTGGCCAAGGTGAAGAAGGGTTCTTCCATTGCGACGATTGCTGCTTGCTTTCAGGATCACAGCCATAAACCCAACTTTCATCACCTTCAAAAGAAAGTTTGGATCCTCTGGAAGCTGTCGTTGAAATTCCCTGCAGACTTCCAAGCTATGCTGCTTCTGTTCATTTTGCGGCAGTCATGGCACAAACTTCGCCGCAATCCTCCTCATGTTCAGTTCCTCTGACAAAATTCGCTGACCTGTACCATAACTTAGTCCCAAGGTGTTACAGAGGTCTTGGATGGTCAGTCTACGATCTTGCAGAATCAGATCCCTAACTTTCCTTACATTTTCTGGTGCGGTGCCAGTTGACAGCCATCCCGAACAATCGTCATCATCAGTCAATGTTCGGCCATTTTTGAAACGCTTATACCAGTCGTAAGTTTGTGTCTGGCCTAAACCGTTGTCACCAAAAGCTTGCGTCAACATTTGGTGTGTTTCTGCAGCAGTTTTCCCAAGTTTGAAACAAAACTTTATACAGACACACTGCTCTCTCTCAGGTCAGCCATCGCAAAACCACAAACTCGTGGAAACACAACAATGAAAATACGTTCACCAACAATAAACCCAACCACTCAACTCGACGCCACTTGCCACACTGATTCAAGAAGGATGTGTGAGGAGACACCTAGCGGTATTTCGATGTACTCATAACCATTCACGCGCAAAATTCAAATTTTGGAAACTTTTGGATTGCCCCACGTATTTCTTCTTGAGGTCTGCAAGAGGGTTTCTATGGGCAACTTCCACATTTACAAAGCTTTATATAACAATTCCACTTACATTTTCACATAAGATGTCACCTATCATGCGAATTAGCCCTCCTTCACTCATATCTCTTCTCACTTGTAGGGCCCTGAAACCATTCAGTATGTAAGCATCATCAGTCAGACCTCCTTTGTGAAGAAATCTTGATATTCTAATACAAGTGTTTATATGTGTATATGAGTAAGAACTTCTGTTACCCTTATCAGTAACCAAATCTGAAGTCCCTGCTTAATTCTCGTATCGTCAATGAGCTACAATTACGGAGCACTACCGCACCCCAGTGAAGAATGCCCTTGGTGGATTACAGAAAAGATACTTGCACCCCAAATGTGGGAAACATGAGTTCACTTCTGAGTTGATGAAATTAAAGTTCCATTCAAATGAAAGAAATGTACTGCAGAGGATGAGAGGAATCCATAAAAGCACAAAACTATATTTGTGAATGCCTTACAGTAGAATTAAGTTAGAGCCAAATGTTTGCTGTATCAGTACTCACACAGAAGTGCTGCATCAAATGATTATCAAGCCTGCAGATTCTTTTTACATGGCTTATATAAATGCTAAATTTTACATATGCATTTATGCATGCTCACACATTTTAAAATAAAATAATGACTACATTGATAGCATTTTATGGCTATTAAAATCTATAAACAGTGTGTGTGTGTGTGTGTGTGTGTGTGTGCGTGCATGGGGAGGTTCATAGAATTCATTCAAAAATACCGAAAAAGCTGCAAAACAGCATGTGTCACAATGCTAATTTGTTTTGATCTGTGTCAGTTGTCATTTATGGGGCGTTTATACATAATACATAACAAAGACAAGATTATTTCCAACAAATGTTATAACTAACACAAAGCTGAACTTGTATGATGCATGAAGATCAGAAGATTCACCAAACCTAACAACAGTCTGGTACAATGGCTTGTAACAATATCAAGAACACAGTAATAAGTTTCAATTTGCAGTCACCTGAGAAACATGTAGTTACAGTCAATAATTTCCCTCCAGTTGACAAATATCTTCTGTACATCTTGAGGACTAAGAATCTGACATTCCAGTAGGGGTTTCTCAAAAACCTGTCATAAAATAGTAGGCACCTCAGTATACACAAAAATATTGTACAATGTAAAGCAACAGTAAACTTACATACTATGCAACATATGAAATACTCTTTGCATAAATCCTCTGCTTTCCCAGATCTATGGTGAGAATAAAAAACACATTTGTTGACATGATTCATGTTTTTACTGCCCTTGCTGTTCATGAAATCCTGTGTATTCAGACCAGTGTCCACAGACTATGTACATGCCACATCAGTTACATCTGTTTATACACCACTGTAAGTGTGCCCTCTGCATTTTCTCACCCATCATTAATCACATTCACTCACCATCCAACTGAACAGTAACACACAGTCCCTGAATTTTATTAGATACAACAACTACAGTGCACTTCACAATAAATTCCTGAATGTAATAGATGTAGAGTGGGCACAAAAAAAAAAAAGAAAACTTGGAAGCTTGCAGCTATGTTAGGTGAAAGGTAAGATGTGGAAATAATTGTGGTTAACAGAGGATGGTTTGTGACCCAAATGAAATGTAGAAAAAGAGACTGAGGGTGAGTAAAGCAGAATGTGCCAAAACAAAAAAATTACAAAAATGCATCCATTTCCTTTGCCATGTCTGTCTGTATTTAACTAAGAATTGCTGAATGAACAATCACGACATTTGTAAATTCTACTTAGATTTGTCAATACCTTTAAATTATGATCAAAAGCACATATAAATAACACAAATTTTATAAACAGACCTACAGGTGATTCTGTATGCACTGTTAAAAATTTATCAGGGTGAAAAATGTTCTGAACAAGTTCCACAGAAAACTGAAACACACATTCTATGTCCAATACATTTCTTCTGTAAGTCTCATGGTTTTCAAGACACAAAACAGAGATACCAAAGGGGGTAAACATGCTGGACTGGGTCTATATTTTCTAACTTATTTTAAAATATTTATGTTGATTACATATCACATGTGAAAATGATCAGGCAGGGAGAAATGGTTTACTTACATCATGAACAGTTATCATGTCATCAATATAGGTCTGTTCAGTAGTTATAAGCTCTAGGATAGCATCCTGATGTTTCTTCTGCATTGCTGTTAAGTGCACAGATGCTGTTTGAAAAAGAAAGTGGCTTTTAAATTGGAGAACTTAAGTAATTAAAACTGGACTCAACACATACTTTAAAAGCAATTTCTTTTCATGCAATGGTGATGATTTAATTTTCACCTAAGGGTGTAAAGGTACGGGCAGCAGAACTTATATGGATCCACAGGAACTACAATATGCAAAATTTGTGCCTAGAAACTATTTTTTGCCAATCTATGTTGAAAAGTAGATTTTTCACTTAAGCATCTTATGTTGAATACCAAAACTCACCACACTGAATATTCTGAAGTAGAGGAACATATTAAATAAGTTCTACATAATTGTTAAAAATGATATCCTGCATTCTGTCAACTTAAGTTGAAAAATAAACTTTTCACCAAATCACTTTAAGTTGATAGTAAGTTAAAAATACTATTCAGTTATAGGAATACAATGAATTAAACCTGCCTGATAATTTACAGTTTTCCTGTGACATAAGTATCGTGGCATGTCTCCTGAAAGCAGAGACAGTTTGACCTGAAGAGACATCTGTTACTAGGTTACAGCACAGTAAATGCCACATCAGTATAGAAACAGTTATGCACATTAACAACAGAGGAATTGTGGGAAGCAGTGTTCTCTGTGGATCCATGCAAAGGCTATATCTGGAGAATCAAAGCACAGCTAAGTGAGTCTGAGTCAAGGGTCTGGAGGTACTCGCTTCGGTGGTACATATACTAAAAAGGGGAGGGGGGTCTAAAGTCTTTAGTTTGTAGTTAGCAGTTAGGAGACAGACCTGTCAGAGGTTGACAGACAAGTCACCCCAGGCAGAGGCATAGGAGTCCTCACTGTTGTAAGCCATTGTGCAATAACAACACTTGTTGTGAGATGACCACCAGCCTGTGAAGAAGTGAGCCTGAATGCAGAATTTCCACTGTTGTAAGATGTCACCCAGCAGCACAGTGACAACCATGGTGGGGAACACTATTCTGTGAGTAATAGTGATTCATGTAGTGTAATCATGAGAGTGTAGAGAAAGTCTTGAGACAGCAGAGTTAGCTGTGACATAGGCAAGTGCCGGAGCCATGGAACACAGCAGCTGACGAATCTATGATGTTGAGAGTGTTACCAGGCATCAACTGGTGAAGATACAGCAGGCTGAGAATACTTAGTGTGTGCTGTAGTGAACTGTAGAGCAGGTGAGTTCTCCATAACACTATAATTAGGTGCAGTTAGAAGTCTTAAAAAGAGTCCAATAAATCCCATTACCAACCAAAACCCTTCCTACAGTCACTTTATCACATGACAGTATTAATTAAAAAACACAAGCTCTTTATTATTATCCAATAATGTGCTGGAGAGAACCTGAACACACTCTACAAATGGGAACAGCCAAGAAAGTAAGTCTACCTTAAAAAGCACACAGAGTTCTTGCCTAAGCAATCAGGATCCTCCATCCAGTATTAACAAGCACTCATACATCAACAGAGGCTGGGCAGTGCAACATAAGTTTTTGGCTTTCATACTGAAACCACATTTAGAAACCAACAAGGGACCCCATAACCTCTGCCATAACACCAAAGGTCTGAAGACAAAGGTACATCATCATCTTCAACTGTGATACAACATGTAATACAGTTTTTCAGTGCTATTTATACTAACTTAACGATAATGAAATACGAAACACTGGCTTCTTGTTTTAAAGTGTAGCACCTTTAAATACTAATGCACTAGAACCATTCCAACATAGATGAATGAATGAATGTTACCCTAAGAAAATGAATGTCTCTCTTGAATGATTGACGTGTCCACCCACGCTTCAGAGAAGTATGAACATACAATTCATAAGGCAAAAGCTACCAATTTTGTTAAGTTTAATGCAGGTTTGAACGCAGCCCTTCCATTGCTCTCATCATACAATCACGTAACCTTTCATCCTGATAATCAAGTTGAGAAATATCTGATCTGCACCCTGCATTTCTCTTTCTCTTTCTCTCTCTCTCTCTCTCTCT
>NW_019735464.1:1223099-1240513 GCF_002891405.2 Cryptotermes secundus
AGTTCTGATGATGGTGTATAATGCTCAAGAGTTACTGGGTTTCAGACTTTGTGTCTCATTCAGTTTCATAAAAACTAGAAAACACAACTGGAAACAGATCCAGTTTCCGAAATATTGTGTTTTCTAGTTTTTAGAACACTGAACGATGGATAAGTCCAAAAATCCAGTAACTCTGACAAATATAAACCTATTTTCATATATAATAATGGTTGGCAGGAAACGTTTAGGGAATTGGCACAGGGAAATTTTCCCCAATTATTCTAAATAACATTAATTAGTATCTTTAATAAGATTCACTGTAAGAGCAAATAACATACACTAAACATGATAGTGTCTTAATCTCGCACAGTAAGTTCCTAACCTTTTCTTAGTCTTCTCAATCTTGACACAGTGACAACTATTTTCTGAACAAATTGACATTGAGTATTACCAACCCTCTCTAGTATAGGAAGTTTCAGAACACAGCCCATGATCAACAAAACATCCGTTGATATTATTTTGAAAATATATTTACCAGTAGTCAGTGGTCCTATGGCAGAATTTCTTCTATAGCCTCTTAAAAATATATATAAAACACAATGACAAAAGCACAGTTGAAACCATTACCTCTTTGTCAGTGATGTTACCACTCCTTTGTACTACTTCCTACCATATTTCAATGAAAATATAAATTATACCTCTTTGATGCTACTATGGAACCAAGATTTGCCATGTTTACACTATTGGATCCATCATATCATGTAAATAAATTGGTTATTGATACAGTTCTAACTTATCAGTACAATGCAAGTTTGGTCATGACCTATGTAGATAAATCTGTCAAACCCTTGGAATTACTGGATTTTTGGACTACCTGCCAAACTCTTGTTGCAACACAGAAGACCTTACTTTGTGTGACAAGTAAGGTGAAACTAGCCTCACGTAATATAAATGGATGATTTTAGTTCATCTTAAAGCACGCAGACAAAAGCAGGGACTTGGAATCATGAGTACACAGACAGCAAGGTTATAAAATCATGGTAAAAAAAAAAAGTAAAACCATGGAATCATGGTGCAGAAACAGGGAGATGATGAAATCATGGTACGAAGACAGTGGAGTCATGGAATCACACTGCAA
Source organism: Cryptotermes secundus (assembly GCF_002891405.2). NCBI lineage: Eukaryota > Metazoa > Arthropoda > Insecta > Blattodea > Kalotermitidae > Cryptotermes > Cryptotermes secundus. The sequence goes on from NW_019735464.1 coordinate 1,224,217, forward strand.
AGACAAAACGAACATGGAATCATACTTCAAAGGAAATAGGATCATGGTGCAAAGACAGTAAGAAAACAGAATCATGATGCAAAATTGTGGAACCATGGTATAAAGACAAATGAAATTAAACTGAACAAAAATGAAAGTTGTGGACAAACTTGTGTAGCTGTGAATAAGCAATGAAAATATTTTAAATTAAATTAATAAAAACATGAAGAGCATTCTAAATTTCTGAATTAAAATGATAAAAGTGTAAAGGAACAATTTAAAAACAAATTTTATGTCAATTTTAACATATGTAGCAGAAGCATGAGAAGAAACAAACCTTCAGGCTACACAAATTTATGGATGAGAAGGATTCTGGGAGCCATGACAGCTATCAGTAAATAATCTGACCTGAACTTCATCCCAGGCAGAGGTACTAGAATTCTTCCTATCACATCCATGTTTCGAATAGTCCTGAGGTCCTCCCAGGATCATTTTCAACACATGGATACTAAGAGTTTTTTCACACGAGGTTTGAAGTTGGTTAGGGCATGAAGCTGATTACTTATCAGTGTAAAGTCAAGAGCATCGAAACACAGTTTTATCTACACAAAATCTAAAGAGTCTTCATGGCAAATCTGTCTTAATTAAAGGTACTGAAATTAATATAGTTCATATCAAAATTATGTGAAACAATTACAGAACTGCTTAAAATAACAAATTTTGTACAAACTAAAAATATAAACTACATATGCCATAAGGTAGGAAGTTTGTAAAATTATCCCCTGACATGAAAATGTGAAAATTCTGATTCATGGGGATATGGAGAATTGTTTCAAACTGTCATTTTCTAGGAACCAGAAATCACTGTGAAGTGAGGATGTCTCATTCCTTTTTTTATTTCATTTAGATCTGCATTTTTTCTAAATTATTTAGCTCTGAGCAGACCCCTTTTCTTTCTCTATTGTTCAAAAACAACAAATTAATGGTAACCAAACATGACATCATCTTACCACTGAAATACCCCAATACAAACTAGGAGCAACCACATTAAGTTATAATATAATGTTTTTACAGCTTTTGCCAATTCTGGTTAAAGGAGCCGGAAAGATGCCAATCATTAAGAGCTCTCCAGGAAATCCAATTCTTTATACTAAATATTATATTACATTAAATATCAACATTACATAATAAAGAGATGCAATATAATAAATACATAATTCAAAGACTATGTTCAGCATCTCAAATATATATACATATTAATTTGTCACAGAATCACAATTTTTGTCAACACAATTTCATTATCTGCAGTTATTCTAAAAAAAGACACATATATGCAAACAAAGAACTTCATTCTTTATTCTTATGCAAAGGAACAAATGTTAAAAATACTGAATTATATATTATTTCAAACAGGAACTTCCTAAAATTCAGTATTCAAAAATCAGACTTCATGAAAACTTAAACAATAATGTAACTACTGTCACATACAGAGAATTTCAAAATCTTCTGTGACGTGTGTAATATCTTCAGATGTAGTAGATGCACTTAACTAAGCGTAAGTACCTACAAATAATTATAATGGGCCAAAACGCTACATAATATGCTCTTACTATAATATATAAACATTAACCAAAGATTCTGATAGAGATCACATAAAGATATTTTTATGACTCAAATTAGGCACATAGAGAGTTAATGAATGACAGTTCAGGATGTAAAAACCAAGAGAGCAAATAATCTCAAACAACTCAATGGCCGCTGTTCAGTCCATCAAATAAGATGACATTAAGAACTGAAGAACACAAACATTAACTCCTTATAGATATGACTGCTAATCAGTTCAGCAGCATACTTCCAAACATATCACAATATAACCATATCTAGCTTTGTATGAATACAAATGAATCTCAGAAGAAGAAATGTTTAAGAAACTAACATCACGGACAATCTAAATAATAAAGAAAATGATTATGACTTCACTGCAGGCAAAATTGAAACTGTATGGTATAAATTAACTGGGATATCAGAAGCAGGAAGGAGGGATGTAGCTCTCTCACAGGCTTGAACACTTGTGACAGCTGTATATTCCCACTTATCAATGCATGAATAATCCAGTCTGTGGTTCATTCATGCACTTTCTCAGCATGTCTGCAACCCTATGGAGCACCAAAGTTCACTCAGTCCAACCGTCCATCCGACTGCACGCATGAAACAACTAGAGAATTGCAGGACAGATTTTCATGAAATCTGATATACAATAATATGAAAAAATTGCTGAGCCCTTTTGATATTCATTTAGAATAAATGCAAAAAAAATGCAAGAAGCAAAAAGAGAATGAAACACACATTAAAACCTACAGCACATCCACAATTCAGTACAGTACATCCATCTACACAGTACTTCAGGTTTGTTATCAGTTTATACCTCAAATAGTTTACCTACAAGTTTAAAATCTGAAAATTTTAAACACAAATTTTGGCAAAATTATTCTTCATTACTACAGCTTAACAAAGGCTCTGCAAATCAAAAAAGAGCTTACAGCATCAAACAGTTTTCTCTACACTCAAATTAAATTCCACCACATTTCTCAAAAGAGATCTACATCTTTTAACTGAAACATTTCTAAGCTTTATGTACCTAGCATATAACAAAATACAAGACAAATTCATTCATGTTTCTAACAGAGTTTCTAATATATATATATACGAATATGAATCAAAATGAAAAGTGTCCACCCAAAAATCGAAAAATATTTTTAAAATTACATTCCCTGTCTGGGATATAGATTGGTTCGATACCAAACACAGTAGTTATTATATTTTTCTCTAAAGATGCATGCAGAGTCAGTTTTCAGAAGTTGAATTTTTGTAACCAGAAATGAAAATATGGATAATATCTAACATGTGCACAAGTTTAATAACACACCTTGGTCACAAACTTTTAGATTTATCTTTCTGTCCCATGTATGGATACCACACAGCTTTTATTTCACAGGAATTATCATAATTAAGTCTTACTATTCCTTAATCAATTTGTTTACCTTAAATGAAGGAAATTCACACACCCACTGACTGATTATGGCTCGAAATGAAACATGTATATTCTGTTTGATTTCAATACCAACTTACTTCAGGTAGAATGTTCATCAGATACTTCAGATTACATATAAGAGGTTAAAATTAATACAGAAAAAGCATATAATTTCCTTCATTAACAAAATTTCTTATTCAAATATTTTACAAATTAATTACTGATTTATTGATGTTACATAATATTCAATAGATCTGCATTACTTTTGAATGTAAAACACCTACAACTTAAATAAAAAAAATTCAAAGAACTATAGGGATTGCAACAAAATATTGCATGAACTGAACCAAAATGAATTCATTACAAGTCTGAGCATTCCCATTGAGACTGGTGAAAATCCTGCATGTGACTATTTATTGTTTCCATAATGCATACTTACAGTGCCAAGGTTGCACAACTTTCTATTACAGACCTGCATATCTTTATCTAATTTCCATTTTTAATTTAGTTCTACATATTTTAGGATTTCAACAAATACATTTTTCTTATCCAATGTGATTAACAATTGAACAACTGAAAAAGTCTCATATTGAAGTATACTGTAAAGTCAAGAGAGAGATCCTAAGCTTTAAGTCTGCTACAGTTGCTTTCTCATCTCTTCATTTCAGTTGAGAGTCAGTATTTGGTTACTAAGTTTATAATTGTAATAATACTTGTTAACTAAATAAAGAAAAAGTTATAGAATGTCCATTATAGTTATGATATTTATCTCATGATATGGTATATAAAGCAACTAGTTTTCAATGACAAGTTTAAACCAACAACTTCTGCTTATGGAACGGTTCCACATAACACTAAGACGGCAAAGGAAGCAGTTTAGGGAACTACTTCATCCTCTCATCAGAGCATTAGGCACTGACTTTTCTTGAAATAATTCCTCTGACAATATATTTTCCTGTATTCAAAAACCTCAAACCCAAAAAGTTAATACATGGTGGAATTAGTATATCATTGCTAATATGCCATAACATTCAGCTGCAGCAGAGAGCTTTAAAATTTTCTCAGTCATGTCATATAGCTTCACAAACAGAAACAAAAAGAAAACTTTTATGAACTGTGCGTTAAATATTTTCTTTGAATTATTCTCTGTATTAGTGAAAAGACAGTACTGCACTTATGTTTCAGTAAAATCCTTCACATTCCCAGATTCAGTGAAATCCCATACTTAGTAAATATTGTTTTCCACACCAAACCCATGCCTTTTGCTTTGAGTTTTGACTGAGGTTCTTTCAGAGTTTATTTAATACTGTTATTCTAGAAATTAATATGATATGGAATATGTAACTGTATTTATCCAAGTAGAAATAGTTTCTGTAGGGAAATTATTTTACAACAGTTGCATACAGGTGGTATTATAAGATGATAAAATGTTTCTTACCATAATTTTACATAATCTCCATTCAGTGGAAAACTTGACTTAATGTAAGAAAAGCCAGTCGCCAAGGGAGACAGAATTATGGAGTGATGTGTGAGAATTAAATTTCCTGCAATATACTACAAGTTTTAAGAATAATTCATGAAGTGTTGAAGACATGTAAGCATCCACAAAAGTTGGTCAGAAGTGTTCAGTGAGATTTCAGCTTTGAATTAATTACACATTACTCTACATGAACCTAACTGAAACACAACATAAAATTCTTTACTATAAAAACAAGAAGAGACATAATGTGTTTCCAATCTAGATAATTATTTCAAATCCATTTTATGACAGCAGCGTAATACTTACATTATCCTTGTATACATGCATAAACAGTCAAGGATTATGCATAGTAACATTTATAGACACAAATACAGTTGTGTAAGTTCCTAAGTGTTACTAAGACAACATAAAATAGTTGTTACAGTTCCTTATTAACAATATATCTATTAAGAATTAATAGAGACTAACCTGAGTAACAAATATCATCTACAAGTAAACTCATCAGTATGTTATAAACATAATTAATTACAAAGTAAATCGATCTATAAACATATGTATGAAAATAATATACTCCAGGCAAGGAAGGTAAGGCTCTTTACTTATAAAGTAACCCCACGAGTATTTATACTAAGCTATGAAACAATGGCTTAGACATGCAATATAGTGAACAACAAATTTTTAAAACAATGATATAACAAGCAAAATTAGTACAACATAGAAAGTTCTTTGTCCGTGTGTACATGTACATATGTCAAATACTATCAACAATGTATTGAAAATTAACAAGAATTACGATGAATATATGATGCTTAAAAATAGTTCGAATTCAATGTCAAAATGTTTACATCATCTCAACAATGACTTGCACATAGTACGGCCACACAAGAGTCTTATCCTAATACAAGTAGCCGATAACAAGTTTAATTTCTGCAAGGGGAAGAAAAAAATAGATAAAACAAAAGTTACAAAAAATAATCCATGCTCACACGTTGTTGGCTAAAGGCAGGGACCCACTACCACATGCAATGAAAAGGAAGAAAAAACTGCAGCAGATCTTCCATTTTCATATAATATACTACTATCAGATTCATTCAAAACAGTGGTTGTTTAATAAAACAGTCTACGTGGTAACTAAGATATACGATGATCCCCCCAAAAATAAATAAATAAAAGGATGAAAAGGAACATAATGGTGGCTGTTAGTATGTTAGTGCACTCATGACGATACAACAGAGCTATAAGGAGGGAGGCTTACAAACATTTGCTGACTGAACATAACAGCAACAATTCCTTATACTGTATCTTTCACATCCCTTTATACTAGTTTTCATTCACTCTGTCAGTTTAAACTAGTGCCAGAAATTTATATACAAGTAAGTTTCAAAGCATAACTTTACTAATAAATATTTCTACATTGATCTTTCTTCTTTTCAGCAAATAACCGAGTGGCAATTACTGCAATCGATCTGTTGGTGGTCGTAAGTGGGTCCACAGCCAGTAGGCAAGATGTGCTCGCATATTCCTACAATTGAAAAAAGAAAAAGATGAAATGGTCGTATGCTGTATGGCTTACATAAGTGCAGCAACTGAGAAGGACAGTAACACCAATTCAAGAGATTCAATTAAGTGTTAAATTGTGACATTTGACGTTCTCACAACACTGATTATCAATAGTACCACCTCCTGTGATCTAACACTGTGAAGTCTGGTAGTAGTTTACCCACAGTTCGCTAAATTGGTAAATTTTGTTGGGGAGATAATTTAGAGTTTAAAATGTAATTATATTATTGTTTGATTTGTCACCGTAAGCTGGTGTTAGCTCATTGCCCTACATGATGCTTTCTGGTCCTCCAGACTGTAGCCACTTCACACTATTATCCATGATGTGACATATCCCTACCACTTCCCTGGCTCCAATACTTCACATGTCATGTGTTCCTTTCTATCCAATTGCGCATTCTTCCTCTTCTCCATCCAATTATTCACCAGCTTTCTTGTGGCTCGTTCCCATCTTGAAGTTTTTCTTTCACTCTGGTTGACGATAAGTTAACATGTTTCTAAATTCCTTCTTTGATTAGTATGCTGGGTTTATAAATTCTCTCTCCATTACATAACTGATGTCTGGCAAGAGTCTTTGCTTCTCTGTGCATGTTTCTTTTGTATGGGTGAGTGACTGGTACTGTATAAGAGTTAGGTAAAGTATTTTGTTATTTCATTATGTTTCATTTTAGTTCGGTGTGCGTTGTTGTGACATGTCTGTTAAGCCAAATATAAGTCTGTATGACTTTCACTCATTCAATGTTGAGGCCAAAGTATGTGCTACCATGTTATATCAGGCAGTGGCCTGTTTCAACTTGGTTCTTGTAAGCAGTGGTACATTTTTCTTTCCTATAAGCAGCTGCTGCTCACCATTTTGCTCAATACCTTACTTACATAAGCCAGCAGTAATTCTGTTTTAGCCCATGTTGGCTTACATGCACAACAGCTGTTTATTTCTTTTTCTTCTATTTGTTCATGACTGTTTGCTCCTCTTAGCCTACTTTCCTTGTTTTGAAAAAACAAGAGGAGGCTTATGAGATCACCTTGGTGTTTTTGTCAATCTGTGTATCTGCATAATAGCCTTTTCCAATTTGAATTTTACATTATGCTTACCATAAATGTCTTATTGTGTAGTAGGACCCTGCACACAGTTATATTTATTCCACCATAAGAACTGCTTCCAACTTGCATGCTTCACAGCAATTTCAAATGGAAACTCTGACATGACCCCAACTGCCTAGATTGGCTCCTAATGTGTGTCAAAGGTATGAGGATATGACTGATCAGGTCATTATGATCTTGTACTTCTGTAGTATAAATACAAAGTTCTTTTTTTAATGCTAGTGGGGTGGGACTAAGTCCCTTGTACTGCTGCCACTTCTGGTCTATTGTACCAGCCCCAGATGATAGGTGAGGGTGATTGTAGAGCAATTGGTGGAATGAGGATTGGCAGGGGAAACCGAAGTACACGGAGAAAACCTGCCCCAGCGCCACTCTGTCCACCACAAATCCCACTTGACCAAACCCGGGATTGAACCTGGGCCACTGCAGTGGGAAGCCAGTGACTAACCACTTGAGCTATGGCACGGCCCAAATACAAAGTTAATGTTATTTTTGGCCGCGCCATAGCTCAGGCCGTTAGTCACTTGTTTCTCACTGCAGTGGCCTGGGTTTGAGCCCAGTTCTGGGCATGTGGGATTTGTGGTGGACAAAGTGGCTCTGGGGCAGGTTTTCTCCAAGTACTTCAGTTTCCCCTGCCAAACTTCATTTCACCAACTGCTCCACAATCACCATCATCTATCATCTGGGGCCGGTACAACTGGCCAGCAGTGGCTGCAGTACCAAGTGGACTCAGTCTCACCCCCACTAACAAGAACGAAAGAAAATAAAAAATAATAATGTTATTTTTGGCATAATGCCTACAAAAATATCAAGTGGGTTCAGATGACGAGAACATGGAGGTCAGACAATGGGAACCCACAGTTGATTCACAGGTACAGAAAATGGCTGTTCAACAAAAACTATGCATCTGATATGAAAAGTGGCAAGGGCTGCCACTGTGCTGAAACCACATGCCCTCCCAAACATTAAGGAAATTAGCTTACAGGATTTCGTCAAGAAAATTCTCTATCATGCATAGTCCAATTATGCAACTGTCTACAATTCTGGCCTAAACACTGATACTACATCTTTGGCAAAATGAAGAGTGTTCAGGAGCATGATTCTCCAGCATTCATTTAGGTTGTGGAGATTGTTTACTTCACTCCTCATGAGTGTTGCCTTATCAGTCCAATACATGACCCAAAGAAAGTCTGATCCATCTAGGGGTCTCTGCAAAACCCATTAACACAACTGGAAAGGGAGATTACTGTCCCCTGGCTGTAGCCCTTGCTGCTGTACATGAAAAGAATACAAATGCTCCTCATGCAGTGTACATAAACCTGCATTCTGAAAGAGGCTTATTTCATAAGTGACCCAACAAGTTCTAGTCAAGGGATCAGTGTGCATAACATTTAACACTTCTTCTTCATTCCATACATTGCTTTAGGTCGCAGAAAACGTGCGCTGGTGGGATGAATGCACCTACTTTCCTCAGACCGCAATGTACCAGTGCAAATAATCTGTTTGGTTGAGTCCAATATGAATACTAACATTGATATTCCCTTGATGAAGTTACAAGATGATGTACACAAAATGCACACTCTCATACTAAACACTAGTAAACCGTGTCATCATGTTTCACTGTTATCATTGTTCTGCAGTCAGAAGTAATATGACCCACAAGCAAATGCAGTAAGAGCCCTGTTTACAACATTACAAAGACCTGACCACACAATCATACCCAAAAAAATTAAATAAAGACTAAAAGTTTTAAATACAATCTGAAATGGTAATGAATCGGACAACTGTTTGCTTACATTTTCTGTTCAAAATTATCTCCTCAACAACCTCCTAAAGTCTGGCCACAAGACTTGGAATCACCCCACATATTCATAAGATAATATAACAATGGTCAAGAAGAATATGTATTCAGAACACTGTCATAATAAGTAAGCAATTTAATCATTCCAGCAGAGATTAAAATACTTTCAATAACTATCGTTCGTCAATGAAAATATAATATAAATCAGTAATTTCATCTGGATCAACTGGAATATATATTCATCTCATTTGTTAAGACTCTTTGTCAAGGGAATAAATATTCATAAACTTCCTTATTACAATAAACAAGCAATTTTTTTATCTCAGTGCATTTTTTTAAATCTAAGTAATGAACAGGCACTTTCGTTGGATTACAATAAAACCTTTACTTAGAAGCTTTAACTTGATTTTTGACGCATTGATGTGTGTCAACTTCTTTCTTGCCCTGTAATTGGATCTACTTGAATATAAGAATAAATTAAATTAAATAAATACTAATGTACTGCATTATATTTTGAAGGGCTCCAAGATTTTCTTTGTTACATCAATGTCTCTGTTACAGATCAGGTGTGCCAACACAGCATTGGACATGTCAAGTGTCTGCCTTCATTTTCTTTCATTAATTCCTCTCAGCTCTACCAAACCTTAACTGCTCTGCAGAATAATGTTCTGCCATACAAGACATACATATATGTTAGATGTTAAACTTTAACAGTTCTGTGTGCAGCTTTTCTTTAAATTTAAAGAGCACGCAGGATTAAATGAGTTTTTAGACTCTGTCAACCATCTGATATTTTAAACAAAACAGTGTCTTGGAAACCGGATGTTTCCATCATCAAGTGAAAGGATGGGAGGCACCCACTCTGTTAGCTCCAATAAAGAGTGTTAACCTTAATCACTGTATCAACAAATGAGGTTAGCTCTTTCTAATGGACCCAAAAGAGTAAGGACCTACCACCCTTTCACCTAATGATGGAAACAGATCCAGTTTCTGAAACATTGTGTTCATTAGAATACTGGATGATGGACACAGTCCAGAAACTCAGCAATTGTAATAGTAATATCAGAACCATTTTGAATTGGCTTGAAGAATGTTATTCATAGCATACCATAAACTTGCTGAAGGGCACATCATAGATTTAGGACAAAGTACATCATCAAGTGCTGTTTATGAACTAAGCAAAGTTGGCATTAATATCTGTGCGAATAACTGTACCAGTAATAACATTCAACCAGAAATGTATTAACAGATGGACAAGAGAGATCAGGAACAAAAATAATCTATAAACCACTAAAACGTGTCACATATTTCAGAATGATATTGTACCTTTGCAATGTCTCTCATCCAAGTTTTGTATCATATGATAAATATTTCACTTGCACTTATAACTAGCAAAACATTGTAATTATGACATTAATTGTTTAAATACATTAAAAATATATACCTTCTTAGTTAAATTCAAGTGATGCTGTCCTTTCTCAGGCCTACATTTCCAACATGGTCTATATCTCATGGTCACATACATAGAGTGATCTCAGATCTATTCTAAGTTTGGTATGCCTGCTGTGGAGAGACTTCTTGCACAGTGGTTTAACTGTAAATCACCTTGATGATGAATAGCTATATGAATACAGTGTACCAAATGAATAGCTATACTCACATATGGGTGCAACATAATTGCTGGGGAACAGACCAGACACACCCTTCAGTTCACCTCGCCACCAAGAAGCCTCCTCACGTGCCAACAGTGTGATCACATCATCTTTCTCAAAGCTAAGTTCATCTTCATTCAAAGCTGAGTATGGGTAGAGAGCTACGACTTTTTCTATATAAATAACAAAAAATATCACATGAGCACACTTAACATTTCAACTAGAGTCACAGATTTGTGGATAGCATTCTTGTGTCATGCTTGTAAGGTCCGAGGTTTATATCTTGGGCTGCAGGCCAGGTGAGGTATGTTATGGCTTTCCCCAGTACCTCTAGGCAAATGCCAGAATAATATCTAAAATTAGGTCACTACCACTTGCTTCCACATCCTTTCCAATTCATTATTAGTCAATCATTCCAGTGTTAAACATTATATAGTCTGACCTCTTGGCAGCAGTGTTAAGCACACCACAAATACATAAACAATAAATACATATTAGCAACACTTCACATGTTTATGGCAGGAGGGCAGTTATCCCTTTCTGTGGCCACTACAGACCAGGAAAAGAAACTGCTTCTTACACTGTACCAATTCTGAGAGCCTGTATTTCACACATCGTTTTTGGTACAGGCCAGTGGCTGATGCTTTATAAAAATCTGATGTGTTAGGCATCACGGCATACAAAAACTTATGGTGAAACACAGAATTAATAGAAATTTAAAAGATGAAAATTCTGTTCATCTTTTCAAGAATTATGATGGTTAGGCCAGCACATTTCTCTACATAAAGAAGGACTGTTCTGTACAGTGCCACTCTCCGAATCAATATTAAAAAAGTTACAAGATGAACTCTGAGCACTTAAAATCTGTCTAATAAATTGTGTACTATGTTCATTTGAAAAACACATGTAATAGAATGAACTGGTGCCAGGTACCAAACTACCCTGGTGTGAAGATGTTAAGAATTTAATATTCCTCCAGTTCCATTCTTTCTATTGACAGCCACCAGATAGGGGGAAAAACACCACACATATGTTTGTAATATATTTACAATTATAAATACATACATACACTGGAGGAAAATAACTGCAGATAAAGTGCAGTAGCAGACTACCAAGTCAAAGTCAAAGCCACATTGCGACTGACAGTTAGTCAGTAAGTCTTGGTGTCATATTTATTAGTTTTTGACAGTTACAGTCTTGTTTTTGTGGGGAGCCCTCTCTGACAAGAGGACAGGTTTGTCTTCTGTATATGCTGCTGGCCCTTGCCAGCGCAGTCTTTCTTGGGTCTGAGTCCCTTGGGACTTGTGACCATATTTTACTTTCTCAGATTTGAGACTTCCCCTTTTGTCGCCTCCTACAACTTGCAGGGTGCTCACCTAGCAGACCACCTGAGGCAAGTGGTCACCTAGCAGACTACCTGAGGAAAAACTACTGTAAATGAAGGTTCAACAGAAGCCCACCCATGGAAAACTACCAGAGAAAAACAGAGGTTCACTGGGAAATGCACCTAAGAGAAATTACTGCAGATCCTGGATCAATACAAAGTCACCCAAGGAAAATTACTGAACATCAAGATCCATCAGAAACCTACCTAAAGGAAATTTTCATATATTTAGGTCTCCAAAGAAGCACCCACAGGAGGCACAATACAGGTAAATGGCAAAGTACAGCATATTATGTGTGACTGCTTTTACCTGAAGACTATCAAATTCTAAGCATCCATCATCTGGTTTCTTAATTGGATGCTTGTCTCTAAGATTTTATGCCAAACAATTCTCTAACTAATACATTCTGGTACAATTCTATTTAACTTGAATATTACTCACCAATAATTGCCTCTGTGGATGCAGGTTTTTGTTGTTCTTGTTCTTGTTTTTGTTGCTGCTGCTGCTGTGCAGCTTGTTCTTGATGTTTGTGCGAGACTGGTGTGCTGCGGTTACTGCCTCCTGCTCCCAACAGTTTTACGTAAGAGGCAGGGAACCAACCCACTTGGCGTTTCTTGCCTTTTGCCTGTAATTCACCCTCCCACCACCCTGTGCTTGTTTTCTTACGAATCATGATAAGCTGACCACGTTCCAAGTCCAGCTGTTCAGCACTAGTGGCCTGATAAGGTGCAATCGCAGTTGCTATCTCTGGCTTCTTGCCTTTGCCCTGGAAACAATGTTCAAGGAATGAGACGTGACTGGGACATAAGTAGCGTGAAAAGACTAACAAAATGGAGGATTAACATCTAAGGGTAATTATAGTCAACTACGGTTAAATTTGATAAAAATGAATGTAATATGGCAAGAACCTAGCATCAAACTAAGGAGGAAGAAACATATTTTCAGAACAGATAAACATGAGCATTTACATAACCTAGTTTATTTTGGCATATGTATCTCCCTTTTAGATCTTCCACGCATAATTACACAGGTCAAAACAATATACATTTTGTGCTGCAATATCTCGGCATTTATGTATGACAATGCATGAATATGTACGTTTCAGTCTATATTAGTGAATTTTTATTTTCAGTATTTTCATTTCTACCACAAAAAAATGATCACTAACTGAAAATGATAAAATAAATTTCATCTCCTTTTATATCTTCTATATATTTCAGTTCTTTAGCAAACTATTCCATAAAATACTCCTATTCATGACTTGGGTTTGAAAGCGGAATACTACCATATATATGTAACTCTTGATGCTGGTGCATTTCTTTTAAATAGGCATATCAATAACTGTTCTGATAAGAAAGGTGTTAAGGCTCAATTTACCCATTTACATGCCTAATTGATCATATCAGATGAGGACAACAGAGTTCTTCTACCTTCCCTGTACCTTCAGGCAACCCTTCAAGCAAGGCAGCATTTTCACCTCAAAATACCATAATACTTTGAACATAAAACACCATCGAATTTAAGACACATCAAGTTTTTACATGTGGGTTTTAGGAAAAAAATAGGAAGGTGCACATTCCTCGAACTTATGATGTACCTCAATTTTGAAAATGAAAAAATATGTGAAATGCGAGTCTTTATCGAAAGTAATAGAGTATGTAATGAAGTCAATATTTTCTTGGATTGGCCACATCATGGCACTGTTATGCACTACAGCAGATACATGGAGCCAAGAGATGGTGCTGTGTCCATTCTTCTCTCACCCAGCAAGACGCAGTTGCATACGTGCAGTGTGTTCAGAAAGAAAGTCACCGTTGTGAAGGGCAGTTGTCTGTCAGCAGCAGAAATCGAGAATGTCACAGTTTGAGCAATGGGCAAACATCAAGTTCTGACAAAAATTAAGCAAATCTGATAACAAAATGTTTCAGATGATCAAGCGAGCGTATGGCGAAGAAGCCTTGGGCTGTAGTGCTGCGTTTAAGCGGCACAAAAGTTTTGCAAGAGACAGTTTGGAAGATGATGAGCATACCAGTTGGCCAAGAACAGTCAGAACTGAATTCAAGATCCAAGAAGCTGCAACATTGGTGCATGCCAACTGCTCCCAAATGGTAGATGAAATCACAGCAGCATCACCATAGATTAGCCATGGTACTTTGCACAAAACTGTGCCTGATGACCTGAACATGTCTCATGTTACAAAGCATAGTGTTCCACGAGTCCTAATGCAAGACCAACGTGACAATCACATGAGCATTTGCGGTGGCATGATCGACAGTGCTATACCAACATTGGCAGACTTGTGTAGCAGCCAATATTGATGATTTTGAGGGAGGATGTGGATATGTGTAAGTGTATGTGAGTATCTTGTAACATGGTGCGACAAAACCACAGTCTATGAAATTATTGACTGTAGTGGTATACTGTGTAACGTGAAGAAAACAGAAAAATAAGCAACTGCAAAATTTAAAATAGAGAACAATTGTAAATAACTGTATACTTTGTAATGTGAAGAAAACAGAAAAATAAGCAACAGCAGAATTTAAAACACAGAAACAATCATGAATATTGGTACAAACTGATGTATAAGTACACAAAATGAAAGAAAGACTTTTACAATATCAATGAGAAAATCCTTCTAATATTTCAAAGTCAGAAAGGATCAATAAAGAAAGCTCCCTCAGTGCTGTATGCAGAACTCCAGACTGGAGGGTTAACTTTAATATTATCTACAATAGCCTATTCTGTTCCACAGACGTCAGTCTGCACACAAACGAAAATATTGAAGACTGACAACACTAAAACTGGATTTTAGGACAGATAAGATATAGGAAATTCACTCCAGTGATCCAAAACTTGAATACTGTATACTGCATGATGTATGAATATACATTTGAAAATTCTGAAAAATTATATTGTCACATGTATGACTATAGACAAGGTTCAGATAGAGATGAAGGTACCAGCATGCTCCGAAATGGTAACCATGTATACAACTACAGGTTTCTACTCTTTTGTAACACTAAAACAGAACAAGCACTGAGAAATGTAACACCGATAAAATGCCTTCTGGCATAAAATGTTTACTTGCATTGTATAGGTAACACAAAATGATAAACATAATACAGCAACGAACCTTAATGCAGGAAAGTAAATGTACTCTGATGCCAGTAACAAAAGCAGAAAAGCAAGCACTTCTCAATGGATACACATAGCTTGATGGGTAAAGTGGTGGTAGGAAAGAGCATTTGCTTTTATCTCATCAAAAGTCCTGCTAATGCAAACAAATTTGTAATAAAAAGGTAAAAAGATAAAAAGTTAAAGCTATCCCTGTAACAGGCCAAGGAAGGCCATAGGGTTGTGAGATGTCAAGGCTCCCACAATACTAGACAATCAGCTTAACCAATCTACAGTTATTCATGAAGCACGTTCTCATTACACAATATATCACAATGTCAAAACTACAATGACATACGGCCAGATTCTAATATCACTCTTACTACTATTATTAAAGAGATAAAAAGAAAGGTAAAGCTATCCTTGCAACAGGCTGTGAAGGCCCATAGGGTTGTGAGATGTCGAGGCTCCCACATTCTCTAGACAATCGGCTCACAGATGGTGGTGAGGTTGTTAGCCTTACACACCAGCCACCCCTTACCTCTCAGGAATATTCCTGGGACTCATTTTGTTAGAGACCGAGTCGACCCCAGGGTCATAGTGCACTGGCACCTTCCACATTCTTTCCACCTCATTAATCATCCTACCAGTCACTACCATATCGTCTGAACTATGGCAATGTCTTTACATAAATATCCCGTGTGTACGGCAATTACGGCAAATTTCTTTTGGTCTGAGCTCTATTTGTCACAAGTCCAAAATTTGTCTAGTTCATACATATGTAAATTACAGTAAATTGCTTTTGGCCTCAGCTCACACTCACAAGTCCAAAACCTACCTAGTTCATGGATATGTATGCTTCCACCCCTGCTATTCATCTAGTCACTGGCATATTTTGTTGATTTATTAGAAACTTTTGGTGCTAGTATGTAAGTTTTCTAGTTATTCTTAAAAGAGGGTAGAAATATACTCTGCATTTTATTTGGCTTCTAATTCAACAGACTTGACTTACTTCAGGTACTTAATGAAATTACATTAGGAGCCTCAAATGTTGAAATATTTTCAGTACAGATTTCAGAATAGGAATAAAACGAATAGTATTAACTCATTTCTTCACATTACAACAACACACTCAGTAGGCAATAGAACAGCACTTTCAGTTTAAAATGCTTAAGATGAAATATGGGGGGGGGG
>NW_019735464.1:1240550-1278739 GCF_002891405.2 Cryptotermes secundus
AATTTCCTTCAAATAATAATTCCATTAAGTACTTTACTCTGAATATTTGACATGTTACGTATAGTATCTAGGTTAATGGAGCCTGACTTACATCTAAACTGCACATAAATTTATTCTGCAAGCACAACCATTTACATCAGCAATATAAATCTGTGACTGAATATAATATGTTAGATTTAGTTCAAATTTTTATATGAAAATGTGATCTGGCTCTTTTGGGAAGGACTTCAATTTTGCAGCATAAATGATGTGTTGTTGCATTATGGAGCCTGTTTTGTTGAGATCCCATGGTATCTAGCCAGATATATGAAGAAATTGCATGACAAAACATAACATAAATGACATTCTTTCCAAGCAAAGGAACATGCAGGAACACAGAGCCTGAAACTGCATTACACATGTGTGTACCTTCGGTGAGTGAAAGATCTCAGGAGTTTTCCGCTAGTAAACCATCCCAAGAATTGACGCAGCGAGACACCAAGATGAGATGTGAGGAAGGGAAGAGAAGAATGGATAGAAGGCATGAGACAAGAATGCAACATTAGTACATTACATCACACATACACACAGGCATATGAGTTAAGATGCAAACAATGCTTCCAACACCTGCATATCAGAGGGGTGATGTTAGAATACACTATAGGCCCTTCATTTCCATGCATGACTTCACTGTTACATATTAAAATTGCTTTGCAGTGTCAATTCCATATTGCATCATATAAACCAGAGCTATGGGTCTGAAGCAGCCACTCCCCATTACTGCCATAAACAAGGCTGTTCTTATAATATTTTTATTTCTTCTAGAAGTCTTATACAAAATGGTTTGAAATAAAAAATGATCATTACCTTAAGGAATGTCTATCATGAACTCAATCAGGAAAAGAAGCAAACCTGATTCTACCTCCTCTGACTCATTTCTTTAAAGGTCTACAGTAAATTTAAGTATCCTTTAATCTATAATTCTATGTAAAACCTAACACATAAATATAAATATTCTGCCTGTAATTATAAAGACTTCTAATTCATTGTCCACTTAAGTTAATCATTCTGATATACTGTAAAATTCAAAATTTCTAGATGATACGATGACTGCGTTTTAGCCTGAAATCTCAGCTCACATTTCTGATATGTCTTTAGCATCTTCCAATACAATTTCAATATATACAGAGCTATCATTGAACACAACCACAAAGAAAATGGAGGGCCTACTATGTATGTAACAAAAATAATAATACTGTTATCACATTTTGAACTTGCATGTGAATAGTAAGAAATTCAAATGCATGCATTATAAATTACATTTGAAATGAAATTTATGTCTAGAAATATTAATTAGAATGTATTTCTTATAATAATACCTTGTAATCACTATCGTCCTCTATATCTTCAGGCTAAGGAATGTAAAGTTCAACATATCAGAAATAACAACATAATTAAACAAACACACTAATAAAAAACACAATAAAAACTCTATGAAACTAACAGTAAACTTAATAAACTGACAGTTATGCATGATTAATACAGAGACAGACTACCAGATCTAAGAGTAGAAATTAATTTACATTCAACAGTCTCAAAATCCACAACTATGCAAAACAAATGTGCATTTTAATTTACCCTTGAAGAAATGCATATTTTTTTTTTAATATTCATGTCAAACGGAAGTTAAACACATTACTAAGTATGATACTAAGCTTCTAATTTAAAAAACAAAACACATAGTGTCCACTAAATCACATGAACCATTACTATTCTATTCATTTTAATAACACAAAAATTAAGCCAGATTTTTCACAGCTATGGTGTTAACTTACCTGAATAACTCCAGCCATAGCTGCTAGTTCTGGAGTGCTGGGGGATTTGTCTCCAGACTGGGCAAAAGCATAAAAGAAAGACATGCATAAGCTCTACTTCAATGAACGCAAAACACAGTTTATGTTAATAACAGTAACAGAATTTATACAGGTGCACTGCTTTATTCTTAACATGTGCAAGCAAATTTAAATTTTCAACCATTTTCAGTAATCCTGTTAGATATAAAAGAACTTGATTTAAAAGTTAGCACACGTGTTATCAGCTCTTATTTTGCTTCTTTACTTGCATACATAAATGCACACAACTTATTCCCACCCCTGTCTCCCTATAACACACACGAATGCATCAAATGAAGTGGTAAAAACAAGCACTATATTTAAAATAAAATATGCCTTCTTCAGTTTAACATAGTCATTTCATGTTCATACAGCCATTCTTTCCCTCCAGATGTTAACAGCATAAGGAGACACCTATCTGACAGCATAACCATTACCTATATTTCAGGTGAAGTTCAGAAAACATATTTGTTTTTAGATGCCCCACAAAGCAATTAAACAATTAAGTTTTGTAGTCCTAAATTAAGTGTTCTACCACCACCACTGTTCAGTGTCATGGAGGTAGTTCAATTAAAGGAACATGACATAAGAAAATAGACTTTTGCTAATGATATAATTCAAAGAGAGAATGAGAGGTAGGGTGAAGAGAAAATGAATTATTGGAATTTAATAATAAAGGACTAGGGGTTAAAAATTAATATTGAAAAGACTGTTGCCAAGCATGTGAATACTAATACCAGAATTAAGGTACATTATAGTAAAAGAAGTGATTCAATTTATCTACTTTTGAAGTTAAGAAAAACTAATGGAGTAATAGAAGACTTCCAAGTAGCTCCAACTTTTATATAATATCATCATAAAAGGATTAATTTAAAATAGGAAAAGTTCCACAGAAGTGCAAAGAACAATCTATATAAATAAAAATGTAAATGTTCGTTTGTTACCCCTCGAAAATCTCCGAAAGTTCTTCACCGATTGCTTCGAAATTTTGACACAACGTTGCATTCGAATGCGCACATTTTTATATACCTACTAGCTGTACCCGGCCACGCGTGAACCCGGAAAGTATACTTCCATGGAAACGCAATAACAGTTGCATAGGAATTGCCGAAACAACAAACGCGTTTCCCCGGAGATTAGTTCCGTTTTGTAACAACAGATGAAACCAGAAAGTATGCTTCCAAGGAAACGCAATAACAGTGGGCCGTTGCATAGGAATTGCCGAAAAAACAAACGCGTTTCCCCAAGGGTTGAGAGGATAAGAGGTTCCGTTGCGTAACAACAGATGAAACCAAACACTTCTACAAGGTGTTCTGTGCTAGCATTTCGATAAGGTATTCCCTATCCCGTCCGAATGCTGGCTATATGTATAAGAGAGTGTAGCTCTGGTGACTGTTCAGTATCACGAGTGTCTCGAGGATCACGAGGTCACAAGTATCACAAGAGATTCCGAGTGAAATCACAGCAGATCCTGAGTTTGCACTCAGAGTTTTGGATTCGACTCTGGCAGCGTTTCCCCGGTGAGAGACAACAGAAGGCTCATTGTATAGCATCCGCCGAGGTATAAATAGTCCAGCTTGGACAAGAAGCAGTCAGTCTCGGGGCAGACGCTGAGGGATACAGAAGAGTCTGGAAGTAACCGCCGAAGGAGTCAGTCTTGGGATAGCTACTGCCCAATATAAACAGTTTCGATTTATTTTCATTTTGATTTAATTATTTCATGTGACATTGCGTTGGAATTGGGCTGTGTCATTTACCATAGCGTTCATTTCGTGAGTATAGTTTATTTTTCATTGTTTTTCATTTCGTTTTCTTAACTGTTCTCCTTATTTTTCAGTGCAATTGGCGGTGGGACTGAGCTGTGTCGATTGATCTGCGTTTGAATTGAAATATTTTGTTAGAATGAGCCACACCAACACGTGGCTGGGTACAGCTAGTACATATAATATCCTTTTAAGCAGCACTGACATATAGCACACAAATACAGTCCCCAATAAAAAAGAAATGGAGGTAAACTACAAGGAATGAGTAATAAATATCTGAGGTGCATTAAAGGATGGAACAATAAGAAATGGTACTATCAGAAGTGAGACCAGAGATGAAAATTTGTTAATTGACCTGAAAATTAAATTATTAAAGTAGCATGAACATGGGGAGAAAAATACATGGGAGAAATGGCAGACCAATGAGGAGACATGTGCAGAATTTCTGAACACATACTACCATTCCACAACAGTTGAAACTTTTCCTCAAAAGAAGATGGTCAAATTGAATAACTGGCACCCCACAATTAATATGCCAAGAAAACTGTTGGTGTTTCAGATTGTGTGACAATGCTTCCTCAGCTGCACAGATTACACAATGTTGATTTGAAAGGTTACTGTAAATAATCAAATGGGAACTACATGGAAAGAAGCAGCCATGACATATTTAAGGAAGTATTCCAACACTTATCTAAAAGGCTGAGGAAGATCATGAAAACCCTCAGTCAGAATAGCCAGCCCCTTAAACAAACTCTGAAAGCAAGATCTTCCAAATGTGAGGGAGTGTAGCTACAACATTTAGTGAGAGGATGAAGAAACCTTCCAGACAAAACAATTATTCCATTAGAGACAGAATGCCTGGTCAGGCTTTACCTGGGTCACTTGCTGGACGGGAGGAGCTACTGCTAAAACTGGGGCTGCTGTTTCTGCTTCAACTGGATGCTCAGCAATGGGTGCAATGTTATTAGATGCTACTGTTACTGCAGGCTATAAGCATAACCAACCAAACACACAGCATATTTTCACACATAAACTGTACTGTTAGTGTAACATTTACAGTTCCTCACATAAGTTACATTACTAACAACAGTTATACATACATTTATTCAGCGAAACAATGCATGTGTTTCCATGTGCTAACAGGGTCAGTGCTGTATCACACACTTCAAATTATCCATGCTAATGAAGTCAAAATGGCATATATACAATCAAAACATTCATACATAGAGTATCAAGAAAATATCCAACTTGTCTGTATTAATCTAGAAATTTCATTTAACAACCAAAACATACTGAATTTTCAATTTTAACTGGAACCTTAAAAATACATGTGTAACAGCTAACATTTTACTTACCCCAGTCTCAGCCTTTTGGACATAATTGGACGGGAAGATGCCCTGCCTTTCACCTATAGTACCGGTCCACCAATCTCCTTCTTTCTTCACAACAAGCACCACCTCACCTTGTTGAAAGCTGAGGTCACCCGCTTCTGTAGACTGGTACGGATACAATGCAACATAATACTCTGCACACAGAGAAATTATTCATTCATTAACTGCACAGATGCTAAGAAGTAAATGGATAAAGTAACTCTATCAACATTTGATTTACTGTTATTTTTCATTCAAAAATTGGGGGCTGCCTCACATTCATGAATCACAAAATTTCATAATAACTAATACAACTCAACAATTCCTAGAAAAAAAAAAATATATATATATAGCAAATGCAAAATATAGCTATCTGTAGAATATATTGTCATGTGTATGAGTGATTATAGACAAGGTCTGGATTGGTAAGCTGATTTACTGAACACTTACAGATCGTAACTACAAGTAACTAATGTGCTATCACAAATTCATATGCTCTAAAATTCACTATAGCAAGCCCTAAGTCTTTTCAGCCTGCTGTGTCTTCACCAGTCTTTGCCTGGTAACAGCTTCCAATGGTGGATGTTCCCCTTTCTCTGGGTTTCCAAACTATCCCCATGCCTCAGCTGTCAGCTTCAAACAGGAACAGTTCACTATGACTGAACTGCAGCAGTCCTCTAATTCACTCACTCACCAACCAACTCGCTCCACTGTAATGCACTGCAGTGCACTAATACACTCACTGAACTGAACTCAGTCGGCTGAGTCAAATTACCTCAGAGTGGACCCACAGAGAACACCACTTGCATTCTCTCTTCTATTTTTGTGTGATATCACAGCAGAGGTGACGTGTTCCTCTGTTGCATGTATATGGATCACTACCTAGCAACGGGTCTACATGCTACAATATTGTGACAGGAGTGAGCAACTTGACAATAGACATCATATGTTGCTATGCAGTAGCTAACAAGCTATTATGTCATCAAATATGCGATCATTGCTACACAATGAATAAACATGCAACAGTAGAAGAACTGTTGGAGATGGTGTCTTCTGTGTAGTCTGTCCTGAGGCTATATAATGAGGATAGTTGCAGCAAGCCGTCAGCTGCAGGACAGTTGTCAGCCAGTATGAACATGAACATCGAAGATGAGGCACCTACACTGATGGAAGCCATAACCTAGCAACAGCTAGTGAAGACAAAGTGAGAAGACTTGGTCTGTGCTGTAGTGAGAAGTCAGGTGCATGAATTAGCAAGAGCAAAAGAGCGCTGTGATTACTTGTAGCTACAATTTACAAGTGTTCAACAAATCCAATTACCAACCCAAACTCCAAGTCTAGTCAACAACTGTGACAATATCAATCTGAGAATTTTTCAAAGGTGGTAACTGTTAGAATTTCATTATTATTACTACTACACTACCATGCAATTTATCCAGTAGCTGTGACTCTCTCTGCTTTTGACATATGCTTTGTAATATCATATGATCCATCAAATGTGAATTCATATGTTCAGTGTCTTTAGTACCATTAAAGTGAAGAGAAAAGAAGCCTGAATTCAAAATATTCTTTGGAAAAATTCTCACATCAACATTCTATGAATACAAGAGTTTCAAATTATGCCATGACTGCCAGATGTCACTGAGCTCACTGCTGAAACGGTACTGATGAGAATATGAAACACATATACATGTAACTGATGTTATTCACTTGAAGAATTCTACTTCTGAAGTATTTATAGCAACTGTACCTATTAAAGAAAACATAATAACTCACGATATGGAAGCAAAGACAGACTTCTTATATTCAGATTCTATTCATGACAAACCATGTAAGATGCCAGTTTTAAATTAGTGGCTATCAGGCATGCCAAACAGCCAAATGACTGTCTAGCATACAGAACATACAGTACATATAAGGGTCAATATGTAGCAACAGAAGACAAAAATCAATTACTCAGTGAAATTCAACAATGAAAAAATTATGGCACTGACAAGGACATGGAAAATTTCCTAGAAGTAACCGAAGAAAATCATGATACACTTCATAATGCAAAGCAGGAGTACAATACAAGACACTTATTCCCTTCATGGGCTATGCCTAAAAAAGTTAACCACCTCAGATGTTCTTCATGTAGAGTATATAAAACATGCACAGAGCAGAATAATGACATGAACCAAAATATGTTAATTAAATGTTCTTCCTTGCGGTAACATACATTTGAGAAACTAATCAAAGCAATATTTCAACCTTGATTAGTGTATGGCAACAATCCCTCTAACAATCTTACCATGTTCTTCACCAACACCTGAACCCATTTCAATTACAGTGACATAGGATTTAGGGAACCAGCCTTGAAATTCAGCCAGCTCTCCATACCACCAAGATTCTTGCTGCTCTTTCACTGTAATTATGCTGCCTTTGTTGAATGAAAGGTGATTACTCTTTTTCGCTCTCCAAGCATACAATGCTCGTGCTTGTACATTTTCCACTGGAGTACCCTGTATTAGGCATACAATTACTTGTCAGTAAATATATAAAATAAAGTCCCCATTTAATTAATCTCTTGGAAGGACTGGGCTTTTTTACATTTAATCTGGACGACATCTTCCTCTAATTAATCCAGATTAGCAAGGCTTTAACTGCATCTCAAAATTCTCGAAGTTCAAGACTGAACAACCAATGCTCAAATTAAGATCAAGATTTCCCAAAAATATGACCCTCACATATGCATATTAAATACAGAATTTCAATAAATACAGGAACATTAGAGCAGGATTTTACCGTAACAAGCATCTGTGTTGAAACTTAAATGCCCAGATACTGCAATAACATAAAACTGAAGTTCAAAGAGACAAGAGGGGGAAAAAATTCATTAATTTTTCTTATTTTACAGATTAAAAAGTAAGATTCATTACAAGCCTGCAATGGTCTGGATATTTATCTCAGTTGGGAAACATGGAATACGAACAACACTTTGGTAGGAAAATAGCTTTATGCAAAACCAAGACAAAAATGTCAGGATAACATTAAAATGGTTCTAAGATAAATAGGATGTAATACTGACGAATGGACTTATATGTCTCTAGCAGAGTTCAAGAGCAGCCTCTGCTCTGGTGGTATAAATATTTTAGGCTGTATTAGCAAAACTGTTTATTATATTCTGAAGTATATGTAAAGACAACACACACAACTTGTGGAGGATCTTTGGAGAAGAAACTGTGTTCATGTAAAAAGTTATTACAATATACTATTAAAGCTACATTCACTGCTGGAAATTGCTAAAATTATTGGAATTTCTATTGAGTGCTTACCTGTCCCAACACAGGACTTGGGAGCTCATTTACCTCAGGGCCTTGTTCACCTATAATCTCAGCTACTGAACCATTATCACTGACATTCTCTGGCACTTCTGCTATACCTCTGGAAAGAGAAAAAAGATTTTCTTAACCATTTTTAAAGTAACTGAAATATATTACTAAAATAATTAAATCAAACAATATGAAGAGTGCACAACATGTAGCATGCATGGGAAAGATCTGAAATGTATACAGAATTTTAGTCAGAAAACATGAGAGATTAGTATAGGGATGTAGACATACATGGAAGGATGAAATGTATCTTAAGGAAATAAGATATGAAGTTGTTCAGGACATGGATCAACAGACTGATCTTGTGACCACATTACTGAACCTTCAGGTTCTAAAATTACATATTTCTGGACCAGCTATGCAAGTATTAGCTTAAGAAGAACTCTGCTCCAAGTACTTAATTAGTTAGTTAGTTGTCAATTACGTCAAAAGGAGCTTAAATAAAAAAAGTGTTAAATATCTAAAGTGATACTAAGATTTATAAAATGAAAAATAACCTAAAATGAAACTAGCACTTATATTTGTAAACAGTTTCATTATACAATGTAATTTCAAACAATAAAAAATGTTAGTTTTAAATTAAATAATGTCTCTCTTGCAACATAATTCTGTGAAGTCTTTTTAGTGCAATATGGTATTCCCTTTGATCATCTGAATGAGTATAAATACCACCATTCTCCTTATATTTTGCAATACACCTACACTACAATCTGAGCAAGATAGAAATTTTGTGAACAGGCCACTGTCCTAAGGAACTATTTCTTCTTCTAGAGACCAGCCTAAAAACTCATTCTCTACTACATCTGTAGGAATTCATTCAGATGGCACTTGGTTTGCCGTTTTTCACCCATGGCCATGTGGAACACAAAGTTCTGATCATACAACTTCTTACAAAGAAGCCATCTGGAAAAACCAGGAGACAAAAGGATAATATTAAGAATAATCTTGGGGAAGTTGCAAGGAAGGGATCTGGTTGCAACTGCCTAAGCATCATACCTAAGGACAGACTTTAATAACAGCAATGTTTAACTTATGGTAACATCAGGTGAAATGCTAATGATAAGTCAACCTGACCTTTAGACATTACAATTACAGCAAAAGAATTGTTATTAGGTTTCACCTGTGATTTTAGAAATTAACCAAAGAGTTGTACTTCACTATATCGACTGAGACTTACTCAAGCTGACGTTTGGTTTGCAGTGTATCTACCATGATATCAGGTGGGAATGCTAAAGCTGCATCGACCTGTCCTCCTTCAGATATTATAGTGACAGCAGAAGGGCTGTCGATGGGTTCCACATATGATTCTGGAAACCAGCCTGTGTGACCTCTGATCTCTCCAGCCAACCAACCTGGTTCTGAATTCTGGTTAATTGGTACCTGCATGGCAGTTAAACAGAGATATTAAATTTTGTTTCACTTGTTTCATTATAATGAAACCTATGACATTTATAAAGCTCAAAATGTCCGGGTCCAAATATTTTCAATACAGTCAATGTCTCACTGAAGTAAATGAGTTCAACCAGTTTCAGGGAGACATCATATACTACAATTGTTTTAATTCCTTGGCATGGGGTGAGACTGAATCCACTTGATACACTTATTGTACTAGCTCCAGATGACAGATGAGTATGAAGCAGTTGGTGGAATGAGAATTGGCAGGGGAAACCGAAGTAATCAAAGAAAACCTCCCCCAGTGCCACTTTGTCCACCACAAACCCCCACATGACCCGACCTGGGATCCAACCCTTCTATTGCAGTAGGAAGTCGCAGGTTAACCGCCTGAGCTATGGCACGCCCCCATCCTGTATAAGATTTATATCAGCAACACTGAACGTTGGGCTGCGCCATAGCTCAAGAGGTTAGTTACTGGCTTCCCACTGTGGCGGCCCAGGTTTGATCCTGGATCTGGTCAAGTGGGATTTATGGTGGACAAAGTGGCGCTGGGGTGGGTTTTCTTCAAGTACTTTGGTTTCACTTGCCAATCTTCATTCCACCAAATTCTCCATCATCATAATCACCTGGGGCAGGTACAACAGGCCAGTCAATTAAATTAAATTAAATTCAATTAAATTTATTTCAAGTTCAAAAATAGATCCAGATACAGGCAGGGAAACAACCATTGGATATAGAATGAGTCACAGACCAAAAAACAAACATTCCATTCAGTGGCTGTCGTGCCTAGTGGACCCAGTTGGACTCTACACCTCATTAAGTGGCGCTGGGGTGGGTTTTCTCCAAGTACTTTGGTTTCACTTGCCAATCTTCATTCCACCAAATTCTCCATCATCATAATCACCTGGGGCAGGTACAACAGGCCAGTCAATTAAATTAAATTAAATTCAATTCAATTCAATTTATTTCAAGTTCAAAAATAGATCCAGATACAGGCAGGGAAACAACCATTGGATATAGAATGAGTCACAGACCAAAAAACAAACATTCCATTCAGTGGCTGTCGTGCCTAGTGGACCCAGTTGGACTCTACACCCCATTAAGTGAATTAAGAAAAAAAAACTGAAGGTTTAATGATATGAAGACATACTTTTTTCATACTAAACAAGCTACATTTGCAATAAATGAATATCAAGATCAATTAATAAAACAAAACTGGCAAGGTACATTTGAAAAATGTATGTATTCCACACTGGAGTACACTTACCATTCTTGTTTGTTTATGATGTCCTGTAAGCAGAGATTACACAGCTAACAATACAAATAATACATGTACTTAAACCCTTTAATTACGTGAACTCCTCCTTTAACAACCAAGTTCTGCAATTTTCCCAGACGGTATTTATGCAGTCATATGATGCTCACAATAAACAGTACTGGTATGTATTTCCATGCATAGCATTAAACAATCACTCTTTTTAATAGACACACTGTTTGCTGTGAGGAAGAAACCGAATATTTAAATATTATTCAGACAAATTTCAGGTGTCAAAGGTTAATTATGGTATATTTCTGGCTCTATTATATAAATGAATTCCTTTACCTTCCTGGTCAGTAAAAGGCTATAAGATTCATATGGACATAACCAAACACGTCTGTCACATGCACAAATAACAGCTGTGCTGTGCTGTGCTGTACAAATTGTTACCATTTCATTTCCACTTAGCATCTAAATCATGCAAAACAAGTCGAGATACTACTGCTCCCGATATATTGTCATGATTTTGAGTGACTACTTGGATTGGAGATTGGATTTACTGAACAGTTATACACACATCACATAACTGCAAGTAATTATAGCACCACTGCTATCTCCACACTTTCACTAGTCTTTTCCTGGTAACAGATCTTAACAATGGAGATTCGTTAGCTTCTGTGCTCACGTCACTGCCCCTTGGCTAATACTAACTAACTTGCCTCATTCATCCTCACTCTATAGCCTCAGCACGGACCACATGTAAAACGCTATTTCCAACAGTTCCTCTATTGTTGCATGAGGATTCATTGCCACAGGAATATGTTTGCGATGGCATTACTCAGTAACTGCTCTTGTATATTTGCTTATTTCCCAGTCACTGCCAAGCAACAGATCTACACACTACAATATCAAAAGCTATCACTGTTGAGAAATATAAAAACAAGAATGAAAAGCCCCTACTCTGGCACTCTCTTTCTTCACAAAGCAAGGGCTGACAATGAAACTTACCATAATGACATCACCTGGCTGGAATGACAGTTCATCAGAATTTCTTGCCACAAATTCATATAGGGCCCGGTACTTCAGTAAGTTACTGCTGGCAGCTGTAAGGGGAAAGCATTTTCTATGAGAGTGTAATAAAACTGAAAAATCTACTCCATCACTAGCACCACATATCATAAAACACTGTATGGACATATAAACACTGTATGAAACACATTTCAATTAATTGTGTGATACACAGAAGGCAAATGTACAATAAACTTGGAATTTTCTCAAGTATCAATTAAATAACAAATGTCTCTGATGGTCTGTTTTACAGGCAACACTTCTTTTTGTTTAAATTTTAACTTTTATATGCAAAACTTTTTTTTTGCTTAAAAGTTTCACTTTTAAACAAAACAAATGGTTGCATGTGAGACGGAACATCTGAGATATTTGTTAATCAATTAATAATGTGCAACAGACTGCTACACTATAATATTATAATTACTACTTAGTTTAAAATGAACTCAATGAAAAACTGAACATGAATGAATCAGAAACTATCCTTAAAAAGTTACACAAACGGCTTCTTATGCCCTTTCCATGGTCAAATATTTTATTCTGCAGCTATCAAAATACTGTATATGGCTACCTCACATTAGGCATCTACTGTAGCCATGCTTGTCATTTATCAGTACACTAATATGTTCCAAAAATGGCATACACAGCTGAAAACAAAAACTTCCTTTAGTCAACAGTTTTTGAAAGATTAATCCCAAGAAACAAATGTCAAATAACAATAAACTTCATGAGTTGGAAAACCGCAGCTGTTATTCAAGAATCAGTCTCGGTTTCTAATCTGTGACTGAGTAAATCAGCACACAATACAAACTTCGATATGGTAGATGCCTACTTTTAAATTCTTGCTGAAGAGAAGCTATTCTGATATAGGTTTTTCTTTCTTCTGTGTAAATGTCTGAATAATCCCTTAAATAAATGTTTCCTAATAAACATTTCTTTCCATCTCTTCTATACTGCATTTATGCCTTCCTGTGATACATTACTTTTCATGGTTCAATTCCTTCAGCTGTCACCCCACAGAGGTTGTAGCCCCTTCTTGAACTTACAATCCTCCCTTGTTCTTCAGGTTCTCACAGTGATGGCTATGAACAGTTATATCTTCTGAGATATATTGCTGCATACTCTGTTTAAGTCAACTACCATTTCGAGGAACATATACTCTCCATCTTCAGGATCAAAGAATAAGACAAGCAAGTAGCCAGCATGAAGCAGGAGATAGAGGTGATATGTTCCTCAAAATGTCAGCTGACTTTCAATGGACTACATGGCATTATATCCCTGAACATATAATCTTTATGAGGAATAACTTTTCCAAACAGAACCTACACAGCAGGAACCCTCTTCTTCTACCTGATGATGAAGATACATACATATTTTTCACCCAAACAATGGAAAACATCCAAAGGTAATTCCTCCAGACAGAACAAACAACAGTGAAATGTTCATTCGGTGCCTCATATTTACTGAAATTCTAGTAAAACTCCATATTTAGTTAATACCACTACTGATCCCAGCCAAAATCCACTACAAACAATGCACAATTTTCATGTATTTCAAGAACTCTGATTTAGTAAGTAATCCACATTTAGTGTAAGAACTTTCAGACCTAACGGAACTTACAGTGTTACTGTGGTAACGACACTCAACATCTACGTTTCATCTCTGCTGGAAATATTACTGAACAACAAAAGTTCCGGCAAGAAACATCACATATTTAACCTGCACTGAAGCCCTGCCCCTTGTGGCATCATACCTACTTTGGTTCTTGACTAAGGTTCATACAGTGCTTACCTCATATTTCATTAATAATATCAGAAACTAGTTAGATATTATTACTCATAATTATGTAACTGTATTTACTTATGAAGAAACAATATCTCTAAATTAGTAAAGAAATTATTTTAACATAATCATATAAATAAATCTTATAAGATAATCACCAGTTGTTGTTGTTTATTTGTTTGTTGTTTACTTAATGACAATGTCAGATAATATATGATTGTGAATAATCAATTTGATGTGACATGGCAGGAAGCAGTCTTAGAGCAATTTAAAATACTATCCCAGCATCTGCCTGGAGGGATGTAGAGAAACTGTGAAGAACTTCAATCACCATAGTTAATGTCCCTGCTTGTATTCAAATTTGGCCATTCCTAAATAAAATTCAGTTTGTTTCTTGATGTAATTCTGCATAATCCAAATTTAGTGACAACCTAAATGTTGTGTACATAAAGTCATTCCCCCAGAGGGTGATTAAATAAGGAATTCAGTGTATCAACCTGGAGCAACTGTAGCTGTAGTGGTGGTAGCCCAGTTATCTGTAGCTGTTGCATCCCATGTCTGAGGTGCAGTATCCCAACCTGTATCACCCCAAGATGATGAAAAGTCTACTGGCTCTTTCATTCTTCCACTCAACCCCTTCATTTCAAGCACCTGGAAAAATCATGATCATTTTTGATGTTACTTATTAAAAGATTCGGTGAAATGGATGATAAACTTACTACATAACAAAACTGTCTGATATGTAACATTAAACTGGATGTGCAAAACAATGATCATTAACAGTAAAATGAATGACCATGCTGTTTAAGTGCCTTTAAACCCATTACTACAATCTATGCAGTCATAGTAAATGCCAGTCTACTTAACCTTTTGCTGCCATATACTATCGGCTCCGCACGTTTATGTTAAAACTGTCACAGCCAAAAATATTGGTTCGATGTTAATTAGTATAGCATTCCTGCCAATAGAAGGCATCAACTGTGACATATGAACATTTAGAGGACTGAACGGGCTTTCGTAAGTCATATACAGGGGCAATCAGAAAGTTCCCAGACTGTTATTGCTGTAACTACCTCAGTGAAAGAAGATGAGAAGGGAGGCCAAGGTCACAACTCCTGCAAGCACACTGTGTCAGTCTGCCACATGACACCACACTGTGAACAGGCATTGTTTTTACACAAGTGCTTTTTCAACTTCATGTTTTGTTTTGTATGTGACAGATGGCAAAATTCACCAATGTGTCTGCATCAAGTTCTGTGTGAAGTTTGGTAAATCTGCTACCAAAATCCCTGGAATGCTTCGTGAGGTTTTCGGAGAACATTCTTTAAGCTGGACAGCAGTTTTTCAATGGCATTCACCTTTCAAGGCTGGTCAAGTGTCAGCTGAAGATCATGAACGTTCAGGGCAACCAAGCACCAGCAAAACAACAGAATATGTTGAAAAGATTTGAGAACTCATCCATGAAGACCATTACTGAACAATCCATGAGCTCACAGACACCATTGGTATTAGTTATGGAGTTTGCAGGAGATCTTAATAGAAAATTTGAACATGTGCCATAATGCCATGAAGTTTGTTCCCCAACTCTTGACAAATGATCAAAAGCAGTGGCGCATATACATGTCTTGAGCAATGAGAGAAGGCTAACAAAAACCGAACTTTTACGAGTATCTCTAGGATCATAACAGGTGACAAAAGTTGGATTTACAGTTATGATCCAGAAACAAAGTAACAATCATCATGTGAAGTGGAAGAGCCCACAATCACCAAGAGCAAAAAAGGCATGGCATGTCTGAAGTTCAACAAAGAGCATGCTCATTGTTATCTTTGATTTGAATGTGATTATTAACCGTGAATTTGTTCCTCCTAACACTATGGTCAACTCTGACTTTTATTGTGATGTTTTGAGATTCTTGAGAGAAAATGTGCAACGAAAAAGACCAGAACTTTGGCGCAACCATAACTGCCTTCTTCATCATGACGTGCCCACCCACACATCCCTGAAAACCACAGAGATTGTGGCTAACAGCAGCATGGTTATCATTCCCCATCCTCCCTATTCACCTGACTTAGCCCCCCCGTGATTTCGCTTTGTTTCCCAAATTGAAAATGAAACACTGTCTGGCATCAAAAGCAAATCGCAAGTGGTACTTGACAGCATTATAGATAATTACTCCCACGGCGCTTTTGAAGTGTAGAAGTGTGATGGGACCACTGTATACGTTCCAAAGGAGACTATTTGAAGGAGTTGGCAACCAAAATTGAGTATGTTAAGCCAGCATTTCTCTTTTGATCTAGTCCGGGAACTTTCCAATACCACCTTGTATCTACGCCAGTAAAAGGTCATTTGAGTTCAGTGCTGTGGGGTTTTCTGTGCAACTGCATTTACCCCCAAGAACCCTTGGCATTTCTATCACACAGTTCTATGATGGGGCTTGGCAGCCAAATGGTTATACTAAGTCTAAATGTTTCTGACGACGGTGTGGTACAATAAATGTGACTAGGCACTATGGCCCTGGGGTTGACTCAGCCTCTAACAGAAATGAGTACCAGGAATATTCTTGGAATATTCTTGAGGGTAAAGGGAGACCAGTGCATAGGGCTGACAACCTTTCCGCCATCTATGAGCTGAATGTCTAGAAAATGTGGGTACCTCAACATCTCTCAACCCTATGGGCCTCCACGGCCTGTTACAGGGATACCTTTACTTTTTTACTTTTTTTTTACTTATTATTTTCAACACTGCCCAATGTCCTTGAGTTTTTCAAACACAATGATTCAGAATGATTCATATAAGAATAAAAATTTATGCTTAGTTTGGCCATGTGTAGAGAGTACGAGGTCCAAGGATACAAGACTAGATCTTCCTAATGGGCTCAACAGACTACGAATCTTTCGTCCTTTACACTTGATGGAAAGAGATTAGTTTCTCCAATATTGCATTTAAAAAACTCAATGGACAATGTCAAAATTATAATCATATTATTATTAAATAACTTACTGAACTCAATAAAAAAGTTCACTGAATCAGTGATGGACTCAATTAAGGTCACATGGACATATTTTACTTATCCTTGCTATTGCAATCATCAAACAAATCATACACAAAGACCATCATTTTTAAAGTCACAGATGCTCCTACCACAAATGTTTATACATTGAAATATTATTTCATTATTTTATTATAAAAACGTAGAACTGAGAAGGACACTTGCCAAATATAACAGTTAAAAATCCCAATGTAAGAATATATCCTTACTGTAAGTTACTTTAAGCAATAGGATTTTTTTTAGGTAAGAACTTGATTTCAGCATTTATACCCTATTATTGTTAGGTTCCTTTCACTTACAGTGAAATCTAAATTCAGTGTTCCTGTATTTAGTGGACATTTTCTCTGATCCCAGCTGAAGCTCAATATAAGCAATGTATTATTTCAGCAATTTAGTCTGTAACCCACATTTAGAATGACTGTGAGCAAAAGAATAATATTTCTGTTTTCTTTCTGCTGGAAATATTGAACTCCTCATGCAATGATGCCATATAGTTTAGTGCCAAAAAGAAAAATCCATCCTGAAATATTCATTACATAGGGACATCACTGCACTTCCCTGATTGTAATATTACATTTAATTAAAAATCCCTCTCAAATTACATTCTTCTCTTCTGCACAAAACAAACTAACTAAATCTGTCAGTTTACTGAAATATTAAATGTAAAGTAATGTTACTTGCCTTATTTCTTCGTTCTTCATATACTGAATATAAGAGTTCACATTCTTGGATAAGAGATGCTAACTGCTTTTTTAAATCTCCCAACTGGCTATTATTATTTTCTATATCTTCAAGTTTCACTTCAATCTGAAAAAGGAACATATAAATCAATGTCAGAGATGGGTAAATGCATTTTCAGCCTACCTTTCTAAAGTAGGCTTACACGGTCTTCATGTTGTCTGTCTGTGAATCCCTCCTATTACAATAAATTCTGAAAACATAACTCCATCTTCATGAAACTTGGTATGTATATCATTGCATTGAGCTCATCTCAACAGCATATTTCACAAACCCCTCCAATCAGTCTGTGTCCATACGTGTATCTCTCTCATCATTGCAGGCAAAGGCTGAATAAAGCATATCCCTCCTATCGTTGCTAGGCAACAGCTCACTAAAGATATTCCTTTGGCAACAAAGAATTGTTGGGGGCATCGTTTTCTACTTGGTCCATGCCAAATCGAAGGAAAGGAGGTGATTAGTTCTTCCCACAACTTCTTCTTTATTAATATTTTCATGTTCCATTCGGAATGTTAGAGTTGTATGAATGTCATATACACAAATTTCAAATTTCCACAACTTTCATTATTTATTTATTTATGATTTAGTTAATGATACTGTCGGTAGTTTTGACTATATAGCACTGAATGTTAGAATGATTGATGAAGAACAAACTGGAAACGATGCACAAGGAAATGCTAGTGGCCTATTCTGAGGTACTATTCCAATATTTGCTTAGAGGGACTGAGAAAACTAATGAAGAATCTCAGTCAGTACAGTCAGTGTCCTTGCTAAGATTCAAACCAAGTACCTTCCAAGCATAAGTCACACATGTTTCTGTATTTCAAGATAAAGCAGCAATAATTAGGTACTGTCTTCAGGCAAAAACAGAAATGCACACACATCAGAAACTCTGTACTAACACCAGGTTTGCATTAAATGTTATGATTTGGATAGGCCGCACCATAGCTCAAGCGGTTAGTCGCTTGCTTCCCAATGCAGCGGCCTGGGTTTGAGCCCGGGTCTGGTCAAGTGGGATTTGTAGTGGGGAAAGTGACACTGGGGCAGGTTTTCTCCAAGTACTTCAGTTTCCCCTGCCAATCTTCATTCCACCAAATTCTCCATCATCATAATCACCCAGGGCAGGTACAACAGGCCAATCAGTGGCCTACATGCCGAGCGGATCCAGCTGTGAACTTAATTTTTTTTATGCTTTGGATTTAAATCTGCTGCTACAACATAGAGTTGGCAGCATTTCGATTTTTATGTTGTAAACAATACAATGCTAGCCCTGTTGGAATGGCACATGCATCAACACAGTTGCACAATGCATGGATAAATGTTAAACTTAATACTAACAGTCCTTAAGATCCAAGTCTGGATTCACCATCCTTTCCTTTCACACAAAATGATCGCAGCAGAACATGCAATTTAATACTAAGCTTTTAATAAAAATTTGAACCCACAATATATCTGGATGTTGGCCATTCAGGGTTTTGGTATTCAGTACAATAACAACAACAACGATTCTGAGAACATTTGTAGAAATCAACAACACAAAAACTTTACATTACACAGTATGGCATGAAGACCTGTCGCTGGGCAACAACTGTGAGATAAGTAAACATACAACAGCTGCTACTTTGTACATTTGCACATCTAGCGGTCATTGCCCAGCAGCAGGTCTACGTGCTGCAATACAATACAAATCTACTTCACAGAGAAGGTTCACAATGTGGATGATGATCTCTTTTAATGTAATGTAATTCACAAAACCTAATACCTCTTTTAAATTATCCTTCTAATGTACATGTGTTCTTACCTCTTTCTGCAAGTCCTGCAACCTGTCTCGCATTTGCTTAAGAGTAATTTGTTTATTAGTAAATGCTAATTTCACTTGTTCTTGATTTGCTGTGTCAGCAGCCATATTCATCTTGTTTCGAGCTTCAAGTCGTGCCTTCTCTTGGCTCAAAGCTACCAAACGTTGATTCTGTTCCTTAAGCCGAGCCTTCAAGGCACTCATTTCTGACAGCTGAATATCTCGCGTTGTTCGCATTCCATCAATAGTTGTCTTTATGCCTGACACCCCTACTCGTGTCTCAGTAATCTTCTGTGATAACTCTTTAACTTTTCCATTCTAGAAAGAAATGTATATGAATCAAATCTTCTGCATGGATTTAGAAACAGAGATGTATGCTTGTGCCACTCACAGTGAATGAAGGACTTAAGATTTCTTAAAATATATTATTTGTTTGCTTAACAATGCTGTCAGCAGTTCAAACTATATACAAGGTCTTACAATAAAGTTCGCGAACTCGCCATGGCAGCAGTAGCCAAAATCCTCAGTTTGGTTTGATGATGCTGGCATATCAGCGTTTCACAGCTGTGCTGTTCTATGGCAGTCTCTTTCTGAGTGGCATTTACTATTGTCTGAGTGTGTTTTGGTGTGCCACTGTGAAAATACCAGAGCTTCTTGTTAAACTTGGCAAGAGTGGAAGTGAAATCAGACAGATGTTAGTGCAAGTCTGCGGGGATAATGCTACGAAGAAAACAGCAGTTTACAAGTGTTTGACACGTTTTTCTGAGGGAAGAGAAAGTGTCACTAATGAAGAGAGATCAGGATGGTCAGCAACAAGCAGAACTGAAGAAAACAATCAAAAGTTCGTCAAACTGTGCATGAAAATCATCGGCCAACTGTCAGGAGCATATCAGAGCAAGTGAACATCGACAGAGAAAGAGTTGGGAAAATTTTAACTGAAGATCTTGACACAAGGAAGGTGTTGCAAAAATGGTCCCAAAGAACCTGCTCATACGGCACTGTCTGTGAGGGAGTTTTTAGCTAGAAAACAAATACCTGTACTGGAACACCCTCTCTATCCACCGAATCTAGCCCCCAGTGACTTCTTTCTGTTCGCAAAGATAAAGAAAATATTGAAAGGAAGACACTTTGATGACACTGATATCAGGAGTAATATGATGGCAGCTCTGAAGACCATTCCACAAAACCAGTTCCAAAATTGGTTTGAAGGGTGGACTAGGCACTGGCATTGGTGCATAGCTTCCCAAGAGGAGTATTTTGAAAGCAACCACAGTGATATTCAGCAATGAGGTATGTAGCACTTTTACCATGATGGGTTCGTGAACTTTATTGTCAGACCACGAAATGCCAGACTGTATGGTGAGAGTTGGAAAGGACATGGGAAAGCACTTGCCTGGAGGCCATAAGGAAACCATGAAAACCTCAGCAGAATAGTCAGTGTCCTGGTCAAGATTCTAACTGGGAATGTCCCAAATACAAGTCAGAAGAATTATCACTTAAACTAACTTGCTCAGTGATTGCTTAAAATGGGAATGGAATTGAAACCAAATAAAAACAGACAAGCAGAAAGGCTAGGAACATGGTAGATGGACCAAGTGAAGATATGCACAAAAAGAAGTCATGGACATAGGCAATGGTCTTGAAACAGTGGTAAGATGGATGAAAATTTTCATTTCATTGTGAGGACAGAATAAAAAGAGTAGGGGGTTTCACTGTTTCAATGTTCGAGCACTCTGATTACAGGAACAATCCTATTTACTTACCAACTGTGAGAGCTCTATACTGAGATTCTGGTTCTTGGCCTTTAGACGAAGTACTTTCTCTTGTTCCCTCTGTCGCTGCTGCTGTAATTCCTGACATCGCTGTTTCTCCCATTCTAACTGCCTTTGTCGTTCCATTTCTCTAAAATAATAAAGTGTTTCTGTGGTCATGATTAAGATATCTAGGAGCATAAGAACAAATGTTTTAAGAACCAAACCTATAAAGTGAAGACACGCCATTACATCACAACACACACCCATCAAAATTAAAATTCAGAAACCTCTGAAGATCTTAGGCATTAGGCAAGCAGAAGAGGCCAATGAATAAAAATTTACAGAGAAATAATAGGTGACAATTAAATAAACATACCACAAGAAAGCTTGACGGTGTGCTTACTGCATTTCTGGTTAACTACTCTTATAGGCATGCATTTATAAGGGTATCAGATTACATCCCCCCGAAAAGGCGACACATACTTGTATATTTCCAAAATTACTTTACTTAATTAAAACCAAATAATTAATTTGACTTATAATATTAACAACCAAACATCACTGTTATAATAATTATGTATTAAGTCCATATTGGACTAGCAACAATAATTCCATTTAATGAAACCAGTGCACACCTTCTTGCTGCCTCTCTCTGTTCCTGTGCTCTCCGCCTCTGCTCCTCTCTCTCTTGTTCAACTTCTCGTTGCCGCTGCAGCTGTTTTTCAAATTCTAGTTGGCGACGACGTTCTTGTTCTTGTCTGGAATATTAACTTACATGTAATATTACTATTGTGCTTTCTCTGGAAAAATGGTGGTAGTAATTACAAAGCAAATAAGTCAATGTTGAGCCCATTTTTACCCTACTTTCCTTCCTTAAATAAGAATGGTATGTATTATTACATATTGTGGCGTATTTGCTCTATGCAGAACTGTTGAGCCACACAGGCCTCAAGGCACGTGCACAATGTGAGAGTTGCAGATTGTGTCAGCACATTTCTAGGCGACAACTCTGTGAATGCTTGGACAGCGCAACAGGAAGTGCGAGTGTCACATACCCCCACCCAGCCGTCGCTACACGATGCTCCATAAACACATCTCCACGGCAGGCTGTGAGGTCATGCAACAGTGGTAGCTATCATGTAACTGGTTTCTATGGAGTCTGTTGCTAGGCAATAGCTCAGTAAAGGCGTTCCAACCGTATAGGCTGTTTTCTGTGTGATCAGTGAGGAAGCCAGTTAATGAGAGTATTCATCAGTGTTAAGAGTAACCCCTGTGTGGAGGCAGGGTCGAATACCTCCACTGTGACCCTGCGAGTCATAGGAGGCAACGAAAGGGAAGTCTCACATCTGAGACAGTAAAATATGGTCACGAGTCCCAACGGACTCGGACCCAAGAAATACTGCGCTGCCAAGGGCCAGCGGCATTTACAAAAGACAGACCCATCCTCTCGTCAGAGAGGGTGCCACCCAAAATCAAGACCGTAACTGTCAAACAGTAATATTCGAAACCAAGACTTACTGACTGACCGCCAGTCACAATGTGACTTTGACTTTTGACTTGCTAAGAGTAGTTAAAAGTAGTTGAGAGTGGCAGAAGCAAGCGAAGTGGAAATAGGAATACAAAAGGTTGCCTGTGAGGATGTCAACTGTGATTTAGAAGACTTTATGTGTGCGATGGTGCCTGCAACAGTGGATTATGAGAGTCATGTAAATCAGCAATAGCGCTGCATTTGAGTGTAACTAAAGAGTGTGTGTAACCAAGCTGTTAATAAATCCAATCATCGGAAATAGAACCCGTCATTTCGTCAAGCATACCTTCCTACATATGACAATATCATCAGAAAAGGAAATCAGTGACTATTACTATAGCATTTTGCAAAGCTACAAATAACTGAAGTACAAATTTCAGTTCCAACATTAACTGACATTACATTTCTACTTACCTAATTCGTTCCCTTTTTTCTTGTTCCTCCTTTTCTTTCCTCTCTCTCTCTTCTTGTTCTTTACGCTGGATCTCTAACAATGCTTTACGTCTACGTTCCAATTCAGCCTGGCCTTTCTCAAAATTCTCTTTACGCTTGTCCTCGAATGTAACTATAACCACAAAATATCACCGCTTTAAAAGCAAAAAAACCACATGTAATATACAGGGTGTCCCAGGAGGAATGTGCCAAACTTCGGGAGGGTGTTCCTTATGTTAAAGTATGCCGATATAACCCAAAACACCTATGTCCAAAGTTGAACGGTTACGGAGATAATGGCCCGAGAAGTGTCAAACTTTGACCGGGGTTACACACTTGTTGATTACAAAATANTGCGCCCGAATTACTTTCAGTTGGCTGTTTAAAATTCAAACACCTCATGGATTTATTTCAAAGTTGTCAGACAAGAAGAAAAATCATGCTTGAGCATGCTATCTTCTATTTATGATCTGATTGCTGCAGCTGAACCTGTATTGTAAATTTTAATGTTATAAACAGTTTCTATGTGATCATGTACATATGGATTTCCAAGGTAATAGATGCTTTACTGATGTTCTGGGATTTGGTACCCTGAATTAACACTATGTTATGTAAATAAGATCTAAAAGATTGTGACGATAGTACATTAGTATAAATACTATGTTTTTGGACATTATCCATTGTCCTGTATTTATCTAAAAACCTACTCAGATGTTTTACATGAAGACGGAAACAAAATCTAGTCTCTGGAACATTTTGTTATGTAATAAAAACAGGATGGTGTTTTTAGATAAAGGCAGGATGATGGATAATGTCCAAAAACATAGTATTTGTACTATATAATGTAATTTGATTCTAGAGTATGAATCAAAATTATGAGTACTAACCTGCTGGCAAGCTTGCAGCTGCATCTTTCCCTTCAACTTGTTCAGAAGAAATTCCTGTAGCACCTCCAGTCAGACTGCTCTGACGCTGTCGGCGAAATGTTGGGGGTATGAGGTCAGCTGATAGAGTTGGTGGTATCTTCTCACCAGCTTTTGCCATGTCACACAAATGCAAAGCCAAGACAAATTCTTCACATGACAACCGCCCATCAGAATCCATGTCTGCCAATGCCCTGTAAGCAGAATAGCATATTTTATACACTCACAATATACAGGTAACAAGTATTTTAGGTGGGTGCACACAGTACATTTTAGGTCCCTCAAGGATCACATACTGCATGTATATGTAATTTGAAAAAACAGTTATAACCCATCTAGTTTACACTTCTTCCCTTAACTGGATAAGAAGAAGTATAAATATATAGTGAAAAATAGACATTAACCATAGAAAAAAAGGCCATCTCCATGGGAAAACAAACCAGGAAGATAGCTAAAATAAAATAATTATATTTACTTAATTTTAAAAAATGTGTTTTTTATAACATATGAATATTATCTTTGGAAGATCAATCTAATTTGTAAATGTAGGCAGTAAAAAATATGACAATAAATAGCCAATGATGTTAATGAATTGTGATGAAACATTTTATGAGTAATTTCAGAACAAGATGTAAATTACCATCTAAGTACATCTGGTTTATATCCTTGTACTGACTATATATTAAAACACTGAAATATTTTGTTCACACAAGACCCTCTTCATGGGGTGTATCATAGTAAAGAGAAACTTTACAATTCATATACATAAAAAATAAAATGTTTAAAATATCCATGTCATAAATTTATTATAAAAAATTAAACCTCATCAGCAGTTATTGAGGTTCAGTTGCTTAAGGCATGTTGTGCTATGTTTTATGTGGCTGTCTCATAATAATACAACATGATATGTGGTTCTAAGTGAAGTGGTTATCTCTTACTTTAAGACTAAAATATATAAACATTTTTCTTATCAACAAAACGTTATCTAAGTTATCTGAATATTTATCAAAGAGACAAGAGTTCTACTGTTCTTGACAGGTGAAGTATTAAACTGTGTATGTACTAGTGTTGTGTAGGCTTGTATGTGGTTGGCATTATGTGCGTGCATGGTCAGAAGTGTATTTTGGTTTCATATGGTTTACAGCTATGTAAAACAAATAGTAGTTTTCTACTTCAGATTTTTGTTCCTGCATGACTTTATCCTGTTTTTATACATATAGATGTCAAAATTTTTCTTCATGTCCATTATTTGACCTTTTCTGATGAACCTATATTCTCCATAACATCTTCTATTTTTCATACTGAGGAATGCTGTGTCGGATGTGTGCTGTGTATCTACGTCTCCTTTATTGCATCTCATTAGCCTGCTCTCCTTGGTTTGAAAAAAGAAATAAAAATGAGGCTTATGAGGTCACCTTGCTGTTTGCATGTGTGTGTAGCCTCAAATGTTTTCTTTTTCCATGCAATCCATGTCATATCAAAGGAAAGTAGATGATTGGTTCTTCCCAGAATATCTTGTGTTTCTCTGTAACTAATATGAAAAGAACATCCTGTTGTCCTGTGTAGGCTCTTTTTAAATCTAGGAACATAAGCTTGTATATTCCTGTAGCTTCATATTTGTCAACAGTTTATGTTTTGTGGAGTATGTGTCTTATAGTGTTATTTTAAATGATATTTTGATTTTTCCTTCATGAATAATTTTGTGACAGTATACATGCAGCTGCCAGAGTAAGTGAAGAAAGTTCATTTTTTAACTACTTTTATGTTATATAAAAAAAGGTAAAGCTGTCCCTGTAA
The DNA here is from genome assembly GCF_002891405.2 of Cryptotermes secundus. Taxonomy (NCBI): domain Eukaryota; kingdom Metazoa; phylum Arthropoda; class Insecta; order Blattodea; family Kalotermitidae; genus Cryptotermes; species Cryptotermes secundus. The sequence continues at coordinate 1,266,446 of NW_019735464.1, forward strand.
CAGGCTGTGGAGGCCCATAGGTTTGTGAGGCATTGAGGCTCCCACATTTTCTCTAGATAATCGGCTCACAGATGGCTGCAAAGTTGTCAGCCTTATGTGTCAGCCACCCTTTACCACTCAGGAAGATATCTGGTACTCATTTCTGTTTGAGGCTGAGTCGACCCCAGGGCCATAGTGCGGCTGGAAGGATTAGGTGCACTGAAAAAAAATCCATCCCATCGGGACTCAACCCCACGACCTTTCAGTTGGCAGCACAGTGGCTCAACCAACTATGCTACCGTGTGCCCCTTTGTTTGTCATAGGACTGTTTATTATTTCTGATTTGGTCACACATGTTATCATATGAGGAAATAAAACTAGGCATACCTATATGGTAATTTGCATCTTGTTCTAAAATATGCAGCATATGGGAAAACTAACTTTATCTAAGTATGTCAAGGTTAAGCGAAAGATTTTACAGAAAATTGAATTTCATGTTGTTATTTACATATTAAACAGATATTACATACATGATAAGAGGTACAGAATATATAAAATTAAACTCATTATTCTTCTAATAGAATTCTCTGAAAGATACATAAACCACCACTTATTACACTCACCATATCTGTGCTAGAACTGGTTGTGCAAGCTGTGTTTGCACCATTATGTTCCGAGCTTGAGGTCCCGACAGGAAACCAGACCGTGCCCGATCTGTTGTGTTAAACAACTGAGTGTATTTTAACTTTGACTGATGGGGAACAGCCCATTCTTGGAGTGGAGATCCCACAGACAAACTGAAAGCAGAAAATACATATTTTGTAAGTCAGTAACTATATTTATAATCATAAAAATTATGAGTACCATTAGTATGACATGTATGATGCAATCCTGGGGCCAGCAATTACATCCATAATGGAACAAGGAAGGTTAAATTTTAAAGTCATAATCTCCTTAGTCAAAATCTCTGTATATCTGTGAGGTGTTTACAGTTCCTTAAGTGTGAAAATTATACTTACTGTAACTGCTTATTTAAAATTGCTGATGAGAAGGTAATCAGTGAACAAAAGGACTGGTAAAATTTGACAAACAGCATTGTACTGAAATACTGACATCAATGTAAAAACCTGATTCTGTTTAAAGCAACCTAAATAGCCTGTGATTTTGTTTGCACTTACGGAGAATCAAGGGATGTTACTCTCTCTATGGCAGAAACCGGAGGTACCACAGTGGAAACTGGAAAAAATAATTCAATTCATTCGCGATTAGTTTAAGCAAAACTAGAAAAGCAGATTTAAATTTCGAAACATACTTTCCAAATATGTTCTTTGCAGTGTTGCATACCTGTTGATCTTAATGTCCATTTATTAGACATGAATCCGTTACTATAAAGCTAATCACACCACCTCTACCATACTGCACTGAACCATAAATTTCTGACTTCTAGTTTGTGAACAATGATTACAATGGTTCAGCCATATAATAAAAAATGACACAACAAGGATACAGAAAAGGATATCATAATTCAAATTTAAAGGAGCAAACCCTACAAGATGACCTAAAACAAGATGGTTAAGCTAGGTATTGGATAAAGCAAGAGGTGAGAAAAGAGAAGGCACAAAAATCAATAAGGAAGGATTGCAGAAAAGAAAGATGAGATGCTTTCCACTAACACATACAAAACACAAATGACACAAAGAGAAAAAGAAAGAAATCTGTAACACATATCCCATATTAACAAATATTTCAAATGAAAATCGCAGGTTTTAATGCAACCTACACGAGGTGCTGCTGGGGTCAATAATGTAAATGCTTTGGACTTTAGTTATTTTACAATAATTCCAACTGTAAAGGCTATTTACACACACGATATAACAGAATCGTTCTTGGTGTACTGAAAAGAATGTTGACCTATTTGAAGATACTATTCTGGTGGAGTAACTGGCATGCAGGAGGGAGGGGGCCTCAGCCAGGATGGCTAGATTTGTACCGGGTGCCAACCAGACACATGAGAACTGAAAAAACCCTGCTGATTTAAATATGAAAATTAAGTCAAGTAAAGGAGGACGAGGCCGGTCACGGTAGCCAAGCGGTCTAAGGCGTGCACTGTCTTCGCTCACTTGGAAGCTGGGATCGTGGGTTCGAATCCCACTCAGGGCATGGATGTTTGTGTGCGTTTTTCTGTGTTTGTGTACAGGTAGAGGCCTTGCGACGAGCTGAATATCCGCCCAAGGAGTCCTACCGTACTTGTAAGATCTAGAAAAACCGAAGTGAACAGAGAAGTTCACAGAGGTAGGCCTAGGCCCACTGGGGCTGTAGTGCCAAGGAAAAAAGAAAAAGGATGAGATGGGCAGGGTATATAGTATGAATGAGTGAGAATAGGAATGCATATAGGATATTGGTGGGAAAGCAAGATGGAAAGAGACCACAAGGAAGACAACGGCATAGGTGGGTGGACAATATTAAAATGGATCTTAGACAGATAGGATGGGATGGTATGGACTGGATCAATCTGGTTCAGGATAGAGACCAGTGGAGAAATCTTGTGAACACAGTAATGAACCATAGGGTTCCATAAAATGCTTGGAAGTTCTTGAGTAGCTGCACAATTGGCGGCTTCTCAAGAAGAGCTCAGCTCCATGAGTGAATCACTTACCAGGTGGTGGCCTTGGAGGTGCTGCACTCTGGCCCACGGCAACTGAACCATTGCTCAGTGAATGAGAAGCAGACTGTGTTACAGACATTCCACTGACAGGTGAAATAGCTGGAGCAACACCCATAGGTGCAGTGATGATACTTAATGGGGCTGAAGGAATTCCAGCTGAAGCTGTAGAGATGGGACCCATTCCAAGAGAAGAAATTCCAACTGTGGAAGGAGGAACACCGACAGGAGTAACTTGTGCCATACCAAGAGGAACTTTCATTGCTGGAATTGCATTATGTTGCTGTGTAGTCATAGGAATGATTGGAGGTGCCACACTGGAAGGAGGTACACCAACTCCAAGTGCTGATCCTGATGCTAAAGGAGGTCGAGGCATAGGTGGAACAGCAGGTGGAGTACTCTGAAGCATATTTGTAGTTACACCACCTGGAATCAAAGAATGTCAAGTAATGATGACAACAATGCTGACCATAAAAGCAGCAGCAGCAAATACCACCACCACCACTTCTGAAACCACTGCTACTCAAATTACAAACAACTTATCTGCATTAGAAAGATTCATGCATGCATTCAATCCCAGAACATGATGTCCAAATTTACTTGGATTTATGTAATTATAGTACATACATAATCTTGATTTGTGATTATGTCATTAAAGCTAGATATTAAAATGAAGGGCTACAAACACTGTTTTAAAGGGTTCTGATGATGATGTATAATACTCAGGATTACTGGGTTTTTGGACTTTGTCCAATGTCTGGTATTCTAGAAACTAGAAAACATAACATTTTGGAAACTGGGCCCGTTTCCATCCCCATGTGTGGGAGAGAAGACACCTACTCCGTTGGGTACCTTAGAAAGAGCTAACCTTAATCACAGAGTAGGTATATTCTCCCCTTCACCTGAGGTCAGAAACAGATCCAATTTCCAAAACACTGTTTTCTAGTTTCTAGAATACTGAATGATGGACAAAGTCCAAAAATCTAGTAATTCTGTGTTACACTTGTTTTAAGAAATTGTATTATAAGTGTTCAGTCATAGTTTCTATGTTACACATAAGTAATTTTCACAATATGTTTTGTGTCTATACAGAATATAACTACTCCACTTCTGATTATATGAAAATGACAAACATACCAAGTGGTTTTGTTTGTTGCAAGAGACTAGGAGGTAGCACCTTGGGTAACTCAAAGTTCCGCAGTTTGAGGTTGATCAACTTGCATGCAATGCTGAATTCTTCAATATTCATTTTACCATCTGCATCCGTGTCTGCAAGTGACCTACATAAAAAAGCTAAGTGTAATTTTTCTTCGAAGGCTAGAAAAAATGTCAATCAATTCATAAGTAGCAAAAAAATGTATATATACTAATGAATACTCTCAGTTATTTATATGTGGCAAGTTATTTGCACTTTGGATTCAAATGGATAAATAAAGAAATATTACAGGAAATAATGAAAGTCAGACTGGTTGTTAAAGAAAGACAACAGACTATTAGCCTAGGTTCTCATGGCAGTCAGTATCAAGATTAGGGTCTTCTGGGATGTGATGTCACGTAGCCTGATAAATTGGTGCTACCATGAAGATGCATGGAGCAGATTCTGACAATACAGTAACTATGTACAAGAGTATTTGGTGTCACTTCCCAGTAGATAGTATTCTTGAAAGATTATGAAACATTTACACTGGGAACATATCTGTGGAACCACAGCAGTGCAGAATTATTATTATTATTATTACTATTATTATTATTGTTGTTGTTGCTGTTGTTGTTGTTGTCTTTTTTTTTAAGTGCAAATGGCTTTTTACCTGGTGGCAGTGGTACCACAATAAGACATAACACACAATTAACACACCACACAGAACTAAACAAACAATAAAGGACACACTACACACAATGAATAGAATGCAAATATAGTTACAACTACATAAATTAATATTAATAAAAAATAAACAAACTATACACTAAAGAGTAACAATAATGAAATATGTAATGTCATGAACTTATGCAGTCACATTTCACTTCACTACACTTGCATACGCTTTATATTCTCACTTCACTTCACTTCACTTCAGCTCACCTCACCTTACCTCACTGCATTTTTTGATGATTTCCCCCCACACCTTCACTTTGCCTAACTTCTTATTTTCCTAAAATTACTTGTTTACAGGAGACAGTCCTATAGCATCAGCAGGTAGATGGTTCCAGAGTTGGATGGTCCTATTTACAAAGGAATATTTTCTGATATCTGTCTTTTGCTCTCTGCTTCTAATTTTCCTATCATGATCAACCCTGATAGCATGGTCTTTGTAATCTATCGCCTACAGCCTTCCAAGACAGTTATCCTGTGTACGCTTTGAAAAGAGCGCATATACAAGCTATCTTTCTGCACTTTGCCAAGGTTTCCCAGTGTGAATCACTTCTATCATGTGCAAATTTAGCCACTATGTTTTGCATCTGGACTAGTGCATTTATCTGTCCCTTCCTGTAAGGATTCCAGCATTTATATTCTGTGCCTGTGCACATTTGTGAATAATCTGAAACGCAAATGTATATGTATGTATGTATGTATGCCACTCCATATTCAAGAATCAGATGCACTAGTGATGTGTTGGTTAAACTTTTAGTGCTACTATTTCCCTTTTTATGAATACGCACTGTGAAATGACATGCCTTCCAGCTTTTTTCATCATGTAATTAACTTGATCAGCTCAACTTAAATCGCTGGTAAAATTATTCCCAAGTATTTACAACTGCTCGCTTCTGGAATTACTATGTCCTGTAATGAACAGTTTAGTTCTTCTGTCACTTGGGCTCTCATGAAACAAACTACCTTGCTTTTAGCTAGATTAATTCTCACTGCATTCACAATTTCTCACTTCCCCAGCCTGTTCAGATTATCTGCAACTGTTCCATATCTTTATTACTTATAATTTTCCTATATATTATACAGTCATCTGCAAAAAGTCTAATACTTGACTCAGTATTTCTCCAAATATCAGTTACGTACACGAGGAAGAGTAGTGAACCCAGTACACTTTCTTGTGGTACTCCTGACATTACTCTGACTTCCTCCAATAATTGTCCTTCTAATCTAGCGCTCTGTGTTAGGTCTGAGAGGAATTCCCTCAGCCGTACAACTACCCTCAAGTCCACTCCCGAGGCCGCAATTTTTGTATGCAGCTGATCATTCCCAGCATTTTCTGGAACCCAAAGGTTTATTACTGTGTTCACAAGAGCCCTCCACTGGTCCCTATCATGAGCCAGATCTATCCAATCCATACCATCCCATCCTATCTCTCTAAGATCCATTTTAATATTGTAAGCAGCCGATCATGGGGAACTAAATCGAAAGCATTCAAAAAATTTATTACAATAGTGTCTATACTACATCCATTATCCAGTGAGTCTGCAATGTCCTCGCAAACTGTGATTACTTGACTTTCACATGAATATCCCAGCCTGAATCCACGTTAACCCTCAAATAACCAATCCTTTTTATCCCAAATTTTCTTCAGGTATGATGCAATAATGCGTTTCATTTGCTTGCAAGCCACTGAGGTTAAACTGATAGGTCTGTAATTTGTGACCAGCATTCGGTCACCCACCTTGTAAATAGGAATCACTATGGTTTTTTCCAATCACTTGGAATAGTGGCATTATCAGTTGTTATGTCCAATAATCGCTCATGCCTTCCCCACCCAGTTTTAGAATTTTGCCAGAAACACTGCCTGGCCCTACTGATTTGTTTTTACCTATCACTGCTAACGTTTTCCTAATGATTTTGGTACTAATGGTGAAGGGTTTACCTGAGTTAGCACACTGCATTTGCAGGATGTTACGCTCACAGGAGAATATCAAAGGATAACAGAAGCTAGCAGAGTTAGCCTTTTCTATTGAATCAGTAATGAGCCATCCATTATCATCTTTGATCATAGGAATATTTTCCCTGTTGCCTTTACATCTTCTTACGTACTTGTAGAACTCAGTCCAGCACTCACTTTAATTTTTTTTAGTATATACCTTAAAAATATCTCCTGTGCACTTTCTTTTTGGCTAAGAGCAACTGCTTTGATAGTCGTTTCAGTTCCTCTGAGTACTGCTGTCCTAATTTTCTTCTATTACATGCTATCAGAGTTCCACTTCCTGCTGTCAGCCATTTGAGCCTTGATGTTTCCACAGCTGTTGTGAAACCAACATCCACACATGTTGCATTGTGCTCCAGATTTTAAGTTTCTGTCACACCCACTACACAATACTGTTCTCAGCCTCCACACCAGGTCCAGGAGTTTGCTCCACCCTTCTAATTACTAATAATACAGTCAAAGCCACTAATCACAGAAGCATGTTCTCTATGTAACTTATTGCTTGCCCACTGCTGCCTTGGCCTTGGGCAGTACGCCATGAAGTCCTCGCAGCCCAGGTACCCATGCAGGTTCAGTAGTCCTCCAGGCAGCAACCCATTAATTTCACTACTCCGAAAACACGTCCACTCTCAACAACCCTCAAGACCAGAATACAGGATCCAGTTCATTTGGGGGGTGGGGAGTTGGTATGATCATGTCTGCTTATGTAACAGATAATGCTTATACCACTATCAGGACTGAAAATAATATGGACACTTGTGTAACTCTCTACTCGAACTGGATGTTGCCATGCTGACATTACTGATGACAGGAAACTCTGAAGTACAACTGTAGTGTCCTATAACGGCACAATATTTTTAAACCAAATTTCTAGAACAAATCAGATGACTGCTTCATTTATATTAGGAAGAAAATATACACATATGAAACATAATGCTATTCAAAGCCTAACTTTCCTCATAAAATATGGAACACATGCTCAAAAGAAATATCATACCATATATGGCCCAAAATTTGTGGTGGAAGTTGAGACTGAAGCAAGAAGCCTTTAGCCTGTTCACCTGTAACAATACCATTAACAGGCTGTAAGGCTCGGAACTGTTCTTCATAACGAGCTCTTTCTTGTGGAAGGATGACCCACGGATCTACAGCTCCACCTATAAAGAAATTTAAATGTTATAATATACACTCTGTGAAAGACTTCTCATGTAAACAGACTCTTTAGTAAAAAAAATTATATCAGCCTGCTTTTTAACTGACCTGTAACAGGCTCAGTTAATTTTCTTTTAAAATATAACATCAATATTTCACAAAATACTGTCTCATATTTGGGATGGTGCATAACTTATAGATGGGTTTGGACTGATGACCGAATTTATTGCACATTTATACAACTTGTTACTACACTTCACAAACCACCTCGCTGTTGCACAGAAATGGTACTTCTGTTGTTGCTTGCATGTTCATTTCCAGGGGAACCTGTTTACAAAGTCACTGGCTAGCAATGAATGTCTACTCTGGGTCTCAGTCATCATATCACAATATCATCACCATGCAGGCATATTAAAAAAAAAAAAACAATTTCAGAAGTTGTTATTACAAGGGACTGCTTCTGTGGTCTAGTGGTCAGAGTTCCTGTCTACAGATCCTTAGGTCCCTGGCTCGATTCCCTGCGATACCAGATTTTCTGAGAAGTAGAGGGTCTGGAATGGCGTCCACTCAGCCTCATGAGGATAACTGATGAGCTATTTCAAGGAAATAGTGGCTCCGGTCTAGAAAACCGAGATTAACAGCCATGAGGATCTGTTGCGCTGACTATGTGACACCCTCTATCTGCAAAAGTTGGCACTAACTTCGCCGACAAGCAGCGGTCACTCAGTCAGTATATTTCACTTGCGAAGTTTGTTTTTGTTTTGTTATTATAAGTAAGGACTGCCTAATCATGCCACATACAGACAGCATCTTACATCATACAAAAATGATGTTTACTTTTTCCATCACAAATAAGTTATATAATTCACCTGGATATCATACAGTAGCAGTACTGTTTGTAATACATCACCAAACTAGAAATGGTGAATAGACTATGAATGTCAGGTAGGAGCACAAAAATAAAGAATAATTACCAAGTGGAGCTGCCATGACTCAGATCTGGAAGCTGAAAAAACATAAGAAAACAAAATGTCAGCAACTCTTGAAAATGCTATCCAGTACATGTAAAATTCTATAACAAATTGTAGTTACTTATTCTATTATTTATGTCAGTTCAACTGAATGAGGTATTAGCACTCAAAGAAAAAATGGCAGCATGATTATTAACAGCAAAGAAACCATTTCAAATGACAGCAGACTTCAACACATTGCCCTAAATAAGAACATACTGACACTGTCACCCTCAATTTATCTTTTACTTCTGGCTCCTGCCTGGTTTTTATTTTAATTTTAGCATAACTTCATATTAAGCCACAGTTGTGTAGTCGGTATAGTGACTGGGCTGGATAACTGAGGGGTTGGAGTTCGAGTCCTGGCAGGGTCAAGAATTTTCTCTTCTCCAAATCGTCCAGACCTGCTCTGGGGTTCACGCAACCTCCTATCCAATGGGTACTGGGCTCTTTCCCCAGGGGTAAAGCAGCAGGGGCGTGAAGCTGACCACTCACCTCCAGCTAGTGCTGAGGTCAAGAAAATGTGGATCTATACATCCACTACCACATACGCCTTCATGGTGTAGGGCTTAATTCATTGAGCACAGGGCAACTTTACCTTTACCTTTATAACTTCATAATAGCATGACCAGTTAGTTATTTAAGCCTCTTTGCCTATACAGTGCATCTGCTATAGTATTTATTGACAAATGTTTAATAGCCAAAGCAGATGGTAATTCTTTACTTAGAAATCTGTTTTAAGGTAGAGAGGATATATGAGGGTTGGAATTTTAATAGTGGCAACACTGCTGTAGAGACGCCATGCAACGGAACCAAATGCCACTTATACCACATGTTAGTTACATACCTACCTTACCACAGAGCAAATGGACTCTCCCTTCCCACATCACGTGCATGCGCAGTGACAAGAAGAACAGAGCCTCGTGTTAGCTGGCGGTCTAGTGTAGTGTTGTCACGATGTTTTCCAAACAGGAACAACGGAGTTGGATAAAGATTGAATGTGCCAGAGGCTGTACAGCACGACAGTGTCATCAAGGTCTTCAAGAGGCTTGCTGGGAATCTTCATTGCCTTACAGAACAGTGGCAAGGTGGGTAAAAGCCTTCAACAAGGGACGCCAAAATGTGGCAGACATGCGTCGGCCAGGTCTTCCTAGTGTCAGTGAAGAAGAAGTGTATGCTCTTTCCGCGTTACTGGAGTGAGATCGATGCCATACGATTCGTGAGCTGGCCTGAGAGACAAGATTAGCGAACAAGACTGTGCTTCACTTTCTGAGAAAAATTGCATCATGATGGGTTCCGCATGATTTGATGGAAATGCAGAAATGGCTACGATACGACGCTGCTCGTAACCACTTGGAGTGCTATGAGCGCGAAGGAGAGGCTTTCTTACCCCATATCATTATGCTGCATGAGGCATGGGCCAAATCGTATGGGCCACAAATGAAACGCCAATCGAATGAATGGCATCATTATGGGTCACCACGAAATTCAAAAGTTTGTCAGAACCCCAGCAAAGCGAAAGTTATGGCGATTCTCGTGTACGACTGTGATGGTGTTATCCTAACACATACCATTCCCCAACAGCAGACCATCAATGCACAGTATTACTGTTCATTTTTGGAACACAACCTGCGACCAGCTTTGAGAAAGAAACGGTGACACTTTCTGCAGAACCCACCCATCATTTTGCAGGACAATGATCAGCCACATGCAGCACAAGCTGTGGCTGATGTGTTCGACTGATGGGACTGGGAAGTGCTGTACCATCCACCATACTCCCCAGACTTAAGCCCTTGTGACTTCGACTTNTGAGATCGATGCCATACGATTCGTGAGCTGGCCTGAGAGACAAGATTAGCGAACAAGACTGTGCTTCACTTTCTGAGAAAAATTGCATCATGATGGGTTCCGCATGATTTGATGGAAATGCAGAAATGGCTACGATACGACGCTGCTCGTAACCACTTGGAGTGCTATGAGCGCGAAGGAGAGGCTTTCTTACCCCATATCATTATGCTGCATGAGGCATGGGCCAAATCGTATGGGCCACAAATGAAACGCCAATCGAATGAATGGCATCATTATGGGTCACCACGAAATTCAAAAGTTCATCAGAACCCCAGCAAAGCGAAAGTTATGGCGATTCTCGTGTACGACTGTGATGGTGTTATCCTAACACATACCATTCCCCAACAGCAGACCATCAATGCACAGTATTACTGTTCATTTTTGGAACACAACCTGCGACCAGCTTTGAGAAAGAAACGGTGACACTTTCTGCAGAACCCACCCATCATTTTGCAGGACAATGATCAGCCACATGCAGCACAAGCTGTGGCTGATGTGTTCGACTGATGGGACTGGGAAGTGCTGTACCATCCACCATACTCCCCAGACTTAAGCCCTTGTGACTTCGACTTGATTCCTAAGAAGAAGGAACCACTTCATGGCATTTGCTTCAGAACTGTTCCAGAGATTCTTCAGGCAGTAGACTGCTCCATTTGAATTATCAACACAACAGGCACTGCTAAAGGTATCCTATGACTTCCACATCGCTGGCAATAGGTTGTACACAATGATGGTGACTACACTGAAGGACAGTAAAACTTCGAAACATGCATCTATTCTGTATCACTTGTAAATAAATAGTTGCCACTATTAAAGTTCCAACCCTCGTAATTACAGACTCAGACAGGAAACTGTTGCTTACATGAAGAAGAGTGTTTGAGTAAACAAACTTACAGTGTTTTTTAAGTTTGTTAAGTTTACTTAAAAACACGAATCTCGAACACCAAATTTCAACAAAAATATGTGGAAAAGTTTATGGGATATACAGAAAATTCCATTTATGGTCTTACACAAAGGCTTTATTATGGATCAATATGGCTAAACACCAGAACTGCCCAAAACTTTTAATGGATGTTACCACATTAAATTTCAATAATTATTGAGTACATAAAATATCCATTTATAATCTTCTGTAAACTTTATTTCATAGTGGATCAATACAGCTCAAAATCAGAGTTGTCACACAACTTTAGTAGTAGTCTTCCGCATCAAATTTCAATAATATCTGTGAAATGGTTTCTGGGATATGAAGAAAGGTCCGTTTATGACCTTGTGTAAACCATGCTTTAATAAGGATCAGTGTGACTGAAAACTGGAACTATCTGATATCTTTCAGCAAACATAAAGCGAATAACGAAGATAATCTTTCAGCAAAGTCTCCCATATTAAATATCAATAAAATCTAATATTTTAGGCACTGATACTAGGTGACAGACAAATGGAATAGACACACACGTCCTCCAGACAAGGTGTCCTCTTCTACTCTGTAAAGAATGTTTAATATTGTATGGTTACACAGGAGATGATGAGTAAAATGGAGGAGCGAAGGAAATGGAAGAATGTCAACAATGAAGAAGGCAGGAGGAAATACAGGAGACTGAGGAATGAATTGAAAAGAGCCATGGACAGGGCCAAAAAGGAATATCTTGAGAAGATATGTAATGAGATTATGGAATTTCAAAGAACAGGCCGTTATGATTTGATGTACATGAAGACAAAAGAACTAGGATGGAAAGAGAATCATGGGATTCAAAATGTTGGCATCGAAGACTCCCAG
>NW_019735464.1:1279755-1301314 GCF_002891405.2 Cryptotermes secundus
TTTGAGGAAGAAACTAGTGAAATGCTACATTTGGAGCATAGCTCTGTATGGGGCTGAAACATGGACACTTAGGGCAGTAGATCAGAAACATCTGGAAAGTTTCGAAATGTGGTGTTGGAGAAGAATGGAGAAGATCAGTTGGACCGATTATGTGAGAAATGAAGAAGTGTTAATTAGAGTCAGTGAGCAGAGGAATATCCTACATGAAATAAGAAAACGGAAGGCTAATTGGATTGGTCATGTTTTACGCAGAAACTGCCTTCTAAAAGAAGCTATCGAAGGGAAGATAGATGGGCGGATAGAAGTGACAAGAAGACGTAAGAAGATGCTGGATGACCTTGGGGACAGAAGAGGATACTGTCATTTGAAGGAGAAAGCTCTAGATCGCATTAAGTGGAAGAATTGTTTTGAAAGAGACTGTGGACCTGTCGTCTTGACAGATTACTGATGATGATGATGGTTCGTTTGATATGTTACAAGAATGACAGAGATAAGGACATCTGTATGAGCTGAGGCATGTGAACATAACCGTAAATGTAGAAGAGTAATGCCGATGAAGGAGCCAAAGAAATAACTGATATTTGTGATACTTATAAATTTCCAGTAAACCCTTTACTGAAAACCCCAAATTTCCTCTTCTTTGAATATCTTGTAGTTTAGTAACAAATCACTCGTCTCATACATCAAGTCACTATAAAACCCTGAACTTTAATTTGATGACACACTAAAGAGAAATGTGACAAATCCCCCCCCCCTTTTTTTAAAGCTGACATATACAGTTAAACTTCCTCTACTGGCATGTGTTACACTACTGTTATGGCTAAACACTGCATTTTTTTAATATTAGTACTATTACACTCCCCGAGCAAAATTTCAAACAAATTCTGATATACACAATACAAGCACAAGATACAGATATAACCTCCTCCATGTAACTTTCACTAATCTCAGTAAACAGCAGAAAGAAGTGTAATGTGCAGTAATTAATTTACTCAATCATCTTCTCCTATAGTGAAATGTTTGAATCATAATATAAAACTGTTCAAGCCAGTAGTAAAATGGTATCTCCTGTATCATTCTAGAATTTACCTCAGCCAAAAATTCTAAGCTATAAATACATGCAAGTAATAATGGAATAGACAGACACTAAGGCTAAACTAAAAGGGCCATGAAGTCTGGGAGAAAGAATAATGGGATAGTTCATTCATACAATAACTCAGTGTAATTCTGTATTATTGGATATCTGTAAATATGTAAATAGATGTTACAGCTTTATATTTACATTTATATGTGTATTGGAAACAAGTATTGTATTTGTATTATGATATGCTCTAGAATTGAAGGAGAAAGCTCTAGATCGCATCAAGTGGAGGAACTGCTCTGGAAGAGACTGTGAACCTGTCATCTTGACAGATCACAGATGAATGAACGCTCTATATCCCTGGTGCTGGTCTTTGGATGATATATGGAATGCAAATAAATTTGATTCAGCCCCAAGTACCCACTGTATATGGGCTGCGTGGGCTCCAGAGCCAGTCTGGATGTGGTGGAGTACAGAAAAATCTCTTGCTCCTACTGGGAATCAAACCCCAGTCAGGCCTGTAGCCTCTTAATATGCTGACCAAGCTATTCTGGCTACTCATTAATCAGGTAATTCTTTAAATTAATAACAGGAGTCAGGCTATTCTTTCCCACATTTGCAATGATATCATGCACTACATCAACCTGATTGCTGTTGTTGGGTTTGTAAACTTTACAAGTGTAAAAAATGTAACTGAAGCCAATAAAAATTATATAATAAACTTTTAAATATAAAACTTCAAAGAGGTACTGAAGTGATATATATGCATAATGCTTACTAAATATTGGTCTTCATATGTAAATATATCATACACCATGAAACATGTGTTTTAAATTCTATAAAACAAAAGTGAAATAAATTACAAATTGAGGGGGATTTGTGACAACAAATATGAATCACTGATTTCGATTAAAATACATAATTAAATATGCAGAGCATATGGTTCACATTTGTAAAGTCGCCTAAATGAGTATCAACTATTATAATTGAGGTTTCTCTTTACTAATTTTCAGTCTCTCCTGGTAAAGGCTGATATTGTTACTACAGATCACAATTACTACTTCTCCGTGCTTTGCCACCCAATACTCATAATGACTCTCATTTCCAATTCAACCTTATATAACTTCTGCAACTGGCACCGTCATAAATGAAATTAAAAATGAGGAAAGAAATATAACATTGTCTTCATTCTCTCACGAAAACCCAACAAATTTTAATGTAGGACGGAAATACCTACAGCCTGACAAATGAGTAGTACTGTCCATGCAGCAGATACAAGCTGCAAGTTATATTCTAAAGCAGTACTTCCGAACATTATTTTCTTTCTGAAACAGTATACACAAATGCCAAGAAATCAGACACAAAATTGGGCGTACGCTGCAGAATTTTGATTAGGCAACGTGACTTTGTAGTAAGGTTAAAATTTTCGATGTACCTGAAAAAAATCAGTCTTTTAAGTTTCTATAGATACGACATTAGTAACATCACTAACGCCAATTCCCACTATCAAATTGACACATTCACTTTCAGAAAAAGGTCAACTTTGACCACTTCTTGTCTCCACCTCCATTACATACGTCACCAAATCGATAAGTCAGCATGCTACCAACAGTCTAATAATTTACTATATTAGTCCCCTCGAGTATCCAACATATTGTCGAATGCAAATCAACTTCGAATATTACTTGCATTATTGTAGTAATCACACATATCATAGTACTTTTTAATGCATGTTTTCAACCAATTCTTTACATGTCGTTTGATTTTAATTGTACTTTGCGTCATCATTTGTATTACATCATAGAAGTAGGCGGAACCAGAAATTGATCCAACGAGCGCACGCGTTCTAAGATTGTAAGACCTTCCGTCGTCGGCTGGTCGTCGTGTTCGTCGCTGAGGTGGTACGTACACTGTATTGAGCGTATTGAGTGTGGTGAAAGGATATTCGTGAGTATGAAATTTTAGGAAGTGACATAGCAGCTTAGTGGCATGTTGTTTGGCTGAAGATTGGTACGCATTATTAGATATCATTAATTTCAAAAAACTATAAATTGGTTACTTGTGATATTTGTTATTTCATTGCAATGTTTCGTCAGCATGTTAGGGCAATGGGTATATTACTAGGTTAATATAGTCCAACACATATTCTAAAACTAAGTTATATCTTGTTACCGTTTTAATTAACTTCGAGTGTGCGGTATTATTTTTTCAATGCAAATGATAAAATATATTACATTATGAAATTAATTAACACTTTGCATTTGCCCACGTATGTATATTGTACACTAACCCCAAGAAAACGTTAATCGGAAGGAGGCTGATTCACATCATACGTGACACCACCGAACGAAGGATAACCGTTGCATCAAAGTATTGTTTAATGCAGGTTTGAATGCTACATTCACATTTCCAAAAACTGTCATGAACAGTGCAACATCAAAAGGTCATGCTGAAGTAATGGTGCTTGTACGTTCCTCTTATCGCTGCACTGCGTGAACGATAATGGCAAAGGAAACGAAATTTCTTATTTTCAATTCAAGCTATTTCATCTCGTTGCATGTCTACAAACTGATAATAAGTGAAGAAAATACTGAATTCATAATGTGAAGTACTGTGATATCGTACGACGCTTCCGTACCGCCGTAAGCACGTCGGAAGTTTCCACAAACTAATCTTTGCCTGCTACCATCCCAAGCACTTTCATAGCGTCTTAAATTTGAAGACGTACCACTCTACAAACTTACGTACTTTTTTTTTTTTCTTTGTAAGAACTAGACTTCACGTCAAGAAACAGAGCAACTATTTCCAGTATTTTTTGACTGATTTGTAAACAAATTATGCTTTCTGAACTCTGGTGTTGGTACGCTGAAAGCCATATTACACCATCAGAATTGATTCACATGGCTTTCACGTATGCTATGAAGTAAACAGCTGCTAAAACTGGTGTTACGGTGTCGCTCCGAGCCGTATCGTTGGCGATATATATTTCAACCCTTGGGGCCGATATGTTTTATGCAGTTCGCGATTTTGTATTATTATTGTCACAACTTAGCGACTGGACACAGGGTCTGGATTGAATATTGGTTTTACTGAGTGTTTATTATGCACAGCTACAAATAGTTAACCGCGCTCTCACTGTTCTGCAGGCTCTATACAAATGACAACAGGATACTACTCAAGTATTCCAGTCCGCTACATGGAGATTTCTATGGCTGCTCTCGTGTTCAACGGCTCGCGGCTAAGTGAATCAAAGTAGAAGTCAAAATTCCTGTACGACTGGCGATTTACCGCCAATCAGTCCGTCTTGGCGTCAAGTCCGTTGAGACCCACGACCAGAGTTTTTTTTTTTTTTTTTCAATTGAACCCTTGCTGTCATAATGTACCATCGTCTCTGAAGAGAAAATGGATTTGTCTCTTGCGAATATGCTTGGTCTTTCGTCAAGTGTACGTTTCGCACATATATCATGATATTAAAAATTCTTCCTTTTGCATTGTACACTAGTCCTCTGTCAGTACAGGCTTTACAGAGAAGATGATGCCTATCTTATGTATCTTATGCTACAACGGCGGCTTACTCACTTGAACGGCCTTAAGCTTGACCACCACCAAGTTTAAGCCTCTTATATTTTCTGGCTAAGCAGAGACTGCCGCTCCTCTCTGTATTACTTCAGCACGGACCACATAGGAAACATCGTTTCCAACAATTCCACAATTTTTAGCTCGTATCCGTTACAGCGAGAACGTTTCTACCGAGCCGTTGCCTAGCAATGGACGCACCACAATTCCGGCTTTCAGACATCATGTCACAATATTGTATTACTTTGTACAATGAAGAAAATTTAGTATTTACATTAATTTTTTAATTTTATGTAAACGATTGGTAAAAATAACGAATCAATAAATGCGCCAAAGAAAATAATTGAGTTATATTGTCATATACATTAAATATCTGATTTTCAGTCAACATTTAATAAAAATGAGGCTTAATAAATGTGCTAAAGAAAATGATTGAGTCATGTCTGAACCTGTTTACTACAGGTGTGAAATGAGTAGTGTTTTAATAATGTAAATCCCCATAAAGTTTAAATTATCATTTGTAAGCCGACGACCCTAGAATCTATGAGAAACAATAAATATTTATTTAGGGCGCCATATGCAATTAGAGCTTGACTTCTTGAGGTAATGGCCAAGAGGGTTAGGTAGGTAAGGATTTGGAAACTGGCTGATTTGTAGATACTGTACCGACGTTCACCTGTAAAGATTGGTCAAAACGGTGAAAAATATCAGTTTGGATTACCGGTAACCTAGCCAAGATTCAAAGTCAAAGTCGGAGATACTTTACGACTGGCGGTTTACCGCCAATCAGTTCGTCTTGGTGCCAAGCCCCTTGAGGATCATGACCAGAGATTTTTTCAACTGAATCCTTGCGGTCATAGGCCTTATGTACCTTCGTCTCTTATGAGGAGATGGGTTTGTCTCTTATGTATATGCGTGGGCTCTTGTCAAATGTATGTATCGCACAAGTAGGATGTTACTGAATATTCTTCCTTTTTGCACTATACACAAGTCCTCTGTCAGTCCAGACTTTGCAGAGCAGATCATGCCTATCTTACTTATCTTGTGCTACAACGGCAGGTTAGTCACTTGAACGGTCGTAAGCTTGACCACCGCCAAGTTTAAGTCTCTTACACGTGCATTAGCCAAGATGCAAATTGGGTACTTTTTCGATACATATCTAAGTGTTACTGGTGCACCAGTCATTTCCTTCCAACAGTATAATGCGTTAGTTTTATGCGAGTTATGCAAAAACTAATATCAAAATCTATCACTTTTTTCAAATGCATTTTTCATATAGAAAAGTTATTATTTTAGTGAACCCAGTACAGATGAAGATAAATTCTTTATTTAATTAGTTTAACCCCGCTTGTGATTTTGCAGAGTTATAAGACAATTTTAATCGTATTATATTCTTCAGTGTAAAACTTTAATTCCACTCATACAAATACACTTTGAAATGTCAGTTGATTCAAACGCCAGGGCACTTAATGAGTTTCATGTTGTTATGAACCCGATAATGAAACTACAGATTTCATAAAAAGGCCAGAAATGTCTTCGCTAGCTGAGCGAATATTGGCAACTCAAGAAGGATTCAGCTCCAGGGTTCTACTTCACTACATAATTCCCGCACGGTTCGCCATCTATCAACAGCGTAGTTTACAATCAGTTTAAACACTCTGAAAATTATAAAGAGTAGTAAACATTTGCATATTCTTCTATGTGGCTGAAGAAATGCAATGTGAATATTCAATGCTCGCGATTATTTTGTGCCGTTGAGTCAAATTCTGCGTTCAGTAAACCTTGACTGTTGAAATCCTATGGATGTTCTGACTAATCAAAATTAATTGACATCAGTAGGCAGAATAATGCACTTTGAGCTTTTAGCAATTTAAGCTTAGGCGTCAGCTAACCTCTCAGTTATGGGGGTCGACAAGAATATTACCATACACGCTGTCGCGAGTATATGAAGCGCAAAGAATGAGCCTTCAAGAGAACTTAGGCTTAGGCTTATGTTTCATGCGCGTGAATGTCCCTGATGCTATATTATAAGCTGCCGAACTGTTACTATTATCCCTCATCTCAATACCAATCCGTTGTATGTGTATTAGTCCTACATGTACTGTGGGATTTGTTAACATAATAGTTAACGGACTGCTTCTTGGATCCCGAAATGTATAATCCTGCTTGAAATGTAGCATCCTTTTTTGTTGTTATTTATATCATTGCCCTCCTTACAGGATTGTAGGATAAGATTACTGTCTTATGGAATTACACCATGTACTTTGGTAGAAAAGTTAGATAATTATCGAAGTTTCGGAGGAACCTGCATCCCCATTTTTCAGAGTACCTTACTCTTCAGTCTGGAGATGGAAGAAGTAGGCTCCTTCAAAACTTTCATACCTATCTACCAAACAACACGGCATCACATCCCAGAAAACGTTAATCTTCCTAGTCACCGCATTGAGAACCTAAAATGTCGCAGGATTGTAGGCATTTTTAAAATCTGCTATTCGTATAAACTCGTCTGTCCTATCAAATTCTTATATAGGGCACGCGGTAGCGTGGTTGGTTGTGGCACTATGCTACAAGCTGGAAGGTCGCGGGATAGATTGCTGATGAGGTCATTGGAATTTTTCAATTGACCTAATCCTTCCAGCCGCACTATGGCCCTGCAGTCAACTCAGCCTCTAACATAAATTAGTACCAGGAATCTTTCTGGGGGTTGAAGGGCGGCCGACGAGTTAGACTGACAGCCTCACCACCATCTGCGACCTGATTGTTTAGAAAATGTGGGACCCTCGACGACTCACAACCCTATGGGCCTTAACGGCCTGTTGCAGGGCTGGCTTTACCTTTTATTATATACGAGTGTGTGTGTGTGTGTGTGTATATATATATATATATAGAGAGAGAGAGAGCGAGGACCGACGGGAAAAGTGAGTCAGTCGAAAGTCGGAGTCGCGGTTAATTTTTTGTTGCATTGATAGCAGCCGTTACCTAACAACGACTAGTGAACAAACAAATAATTTTATGTATTCTGTATTTCAAATTAAAAGCGTTTAGTAAATCCAAATATCAATCTAAACCCAGTGTCTAGTCACTAACACGTGTCAATGTTAAGAATTGTCTGTTTAAAAAGTTGCATGGAGAATTTGAATTTGTGTGAATATACATATAATGTATGTGTTTCTAATACGTAAGCAATCATTTTAAATTTGCTAAATGCGCGGAAACCCTTCCACTCAAATTGCTGCCCCTATTTTTTAGACATTCTGATAGAGAATCATTATCAACTCTTGCATTGAAATCTCTAACATCAATCACAAGTATACATTTGTTTACGTAAGAAATAATTTTCTTTCGCAGTTTACAATTACAAAATTTATGCATGGAGCACACATACCCCTTACTGGCACATGGCTTCATTTGGGAGGATGAGGAATGTTGTCTTCCTACAGGAAAATCGGCCTCTCAGATGGATTCATGTGTCCCCTGATATTCTTCGGCGATTTCCCACGTAGCCTTGAAAATCAGCAAAAGGCTATCCCAGTTCCATATCTTTGAACGCGTTTAGTAATTTTGTGTAAGGGCCCATTATCTTCTGATGTCCGCCTGTCTGTCTCCGCCCATCTTCATAGAAGAGCTTGACTCTGTAGTAAACGAAAGTTTGAACTGGTTTGAATATATGTGCCACTTATGTATAGTACTGTAAGAATAAGTCCAAATAACACTAAATACTGTTTCGATTTATTTATATTTTAGGGATTTACTTCTCTTAAAATTATCATAAAAAATTCAAGTTCGAATAATTAGACGCAAAAGAGAAATACAGTTTAAATATAAAAGATCAGTAAAATGGTACTGAGATGACGGACAGTAATCAGGGTTCTGTTCGAACATACGTCTGCATAATTAAAAACCCAAAAATGTATTTGAAATTTTATTTGTTTTTATTCATGTGTCATTTTTTCTCCCTTTCCATGCAAAATGTTTGAAAGCGCATTATGTATTCCTGTGGTGATTGCCGTATGCATGTTGCTGACATGCATACGTCAAATAACACAGAAACATACATGTTATATGTGTTATGCATGCAAATGGTCTTCGTCAGGGCTACGACAATTATATGTAATTTTATGACTTAACACATGGGTTTTCAAACTTTGCGATACTGCTACCCGCTTAAAATAGTGGGTGAATTTGTGGCGTGATCCCCCAATCTACCCGTCAGAAAAAAGCGCTGTCCGGCGCATTGCTTCAGTTGACAGCAGGAACATAAATAGCTTTACATTCTCTCTACACGTTTCATAAGCAATAAATGTTCTTAAACAGTCACAGAAGTGGAGTTCTGCATATATTATTACAGGTCGTATCAGGCTATACGGTGACACGAGGGAGAGTCAGTAAATAGGTTACGAATGGGAATAAAGCAGTTAAAATGGACGTAATAGTTTTTCTATGTGTATCACTAGGCAGCAGCACAGTCCAGCTTGATGACAGTTTAGTTAGCAGACACGCATGCGCACGTTCGGAGGCTAGTTTCAGTAGTCAATATTATATTTAAGCATCCTGTTGCACTCTACATTTCTATATGTATTGTAATTTAAAATTTAAAAACACCAGCTTTCTCAGTTGTCATTGATGCGGTTCAGTCGGTCCCGCTATACCAGAATCCCCTTGTTGATTTTGTCAGTTATGTTTAAAATCTCTGTTAATGTACACTCGTCGATTTAAATCGACGAGTGTATATTCGAAGGAATTCGCGAAATATTCCCTGTTCCCTCCGCCTGCAGCTACGTTTTCTTACATATTGCTGACTCGCCAAAACTTTAGATGAATACAACTATATTTTAAACAGTTCTTGAGAGCTCGGTGACTTCTCTTAGGACCAACAGTTTGAATAATCATGGCTTGACTTACAGAGGTGTGACGACGAACAGCTCTAAACCTCTTTTGCATTAATGCTATGTGACGCTACCCGTTCCCACCAACGAGACTCGCCTTGCCTAGTCATGGTGGTGTTAATCATTTCATATATCGTGGAGGAAGTGCTTCCAACTAAATGAGAAAAATGTAGTGTTGATAGAACGCCACCACAAGAATTAATGTTAGGTAAAATATAATGCTTATATGAGGTCTTTGCTATTTTCTGTTTCAGGTTAGTTGCCAACCTAATGTTATGATACGGAAAGAAGAATGACAAGAGCCCTTTTCTCCTAACCGGTAAGACGGTGATCGCACGCACGCACAGTGTGATAGATATTGACAGTTTTGTATCTTGCGGCCCATCGGCCATTTTGTCAAAAAATATAGTCCCACCATAGTAAAAATAAAACTTTTCTTTTTGCGAGAAGTGTATTTTTAGAATTATGTACAGTTTAGTAGCTTGCTATGTTGTGTATGTGTATGTGTGTAAGGGGTGGACCATAAAATCCGATCCTCGCACTGCGACCTTCAATGATCTATTGTGCTTCCCTTTTTGATTAACCCTTTATTAATCCTACACTTCGAATGAAATGTTATTGGGGTGTCATAAAAGTCACTTGGTTCCATGAAGAACTGACCCAGTGCTTGCTATGTTAATCATAAAGCTCTTAAGAACTTTCACATTCTAGCAATTTTATATATTTCATTACTGCAATTGTATAAGCCTGGAACAATATACCGGTAGTTATGTTACCAGAAATGGCTGTAGTGCAACATTACTGAGAAGTATGTCTTAAAATCAGAATTTTTGTCTGACTGAATTTTGTGTGACTGGATTAATTATTATTTTCGAGACTTGAGGTCCCACATAGTCGACCGCCAGTTTCTATTATTTGGACGTTTTCCATTGATATGAACTGTAATTTTGTTGCTTAGAGATCAAGTAATGTTTAGATATAGTATTAACCTTTAAGCGCTAACATAAAGGAATACAGTACGTACGTAAGGTGACCGTGACTCTTCTAGCGCAGGCGCAAACACAGACCCCCCCCCCACTTTTCTCGCGTTTGCTCAGGTGAGCCTCTAGGGCATGCGTAAGTTCGCACACTGCCTTGATATACTAATTAATCACTCAGTCAACAAATTCACCGTTCTTATGAAACCCAAAGGCTTGTTACTGTGTTCACAAGAGCCCACTGTTGGTCTCTATCATGAACGCGACGAATTCACTTCACGTATTCAAGCTTCAGATTCCAGAGATCCATTTTAATATTATCTCCAATCTGCGCATCGATCTCCCAAGTGATTCCTCCCAATAAGGTTTTCAGAATAAAATGTTGTATGAATTGCTTATCTATTCCATGCTGCGTGTTCCGCCAATCTCCTTGATCGCCCTTATAACATTTGTGAAATAGTACAAGTTATGAAGTGTGCCAATTTGTAATTTCCTCTATCCTCCTGGTCCTCTGACCTGTTGCGATTTTGAATTATTTTTAAACAATGAACGTTTCAGACTGTTAATAGGGCTCTTGGGGCGAGGGCACACCAAGGAAACTGGCAACAGCAACGCAACCGCAATTTCCGAGAAATGTTGTCAGCCTGAGTTGAACATATGTTACTGCGTTGCCGTTTCCTCAATTTGCACTGCTCCATTCAGTAACATGTGTTCAACTCAGGCTGATAACAGTTCTCGGAAATTGCGGTTGCCAGTCTCCTTGGCGTGCCCTTGCCCTTAGGACCAGCACAAGACTGCATACAAAAGATATCAAAACAGCAAGAACGACAATCTGTGCAAAATTCTAACCTGAGGTCCCAGTGTTCAATCGGCCCAAAGTCCCACATATGCCTCAGGCCGCGTGACCGCTGTGAATGGGAGTTGTAAATCTTAATAAGATTCAGGTCTCTTTCCACGTACAGGTAGGCCATACACTTCCATATTCGCTAAGAACGCGTTTCTTCTGTTTATTTCCTCGTTATTTGTTTAACGGCGCTCTCGGTAACGGACTATGTAGCCTCGAATGATAGATTTGTGTGAATACTGAATGGAAAGAACGTGGAAGGAAACGGTCATGGCTTAAATTAAAGTACTATGTTAGTATTTGCCTAGAGGTACTGAGGAAAAACATGAAAAACTTCAGTTAAGATAATCGGTATCCCGGCCGAGATTCGAACTTGGCACTTTGCGAATGCAAGCCAGTAGAGTTGCCGCTTGAGCCAGCTTCATTAGTGACACTTTTTTTTTAGATGATCACCCATAAGGTCACATGTATAAATATTTATGTATACTTTAAAAGAATGTTGCATTATTCTTTTGTCCCTTCATAGATTTTACACTTCGCATAGGTTGGTAACGAGATTTAGTTTGGGGCATATGAAATTCGCAAGGCAGTGACTCTGAAATAATTTCTTCTGGGATGTGATATGGTCTGACAGGAACGTTTTCTAAACTTCTACCACGTTACACGGCGCCATATCCCGGACGACAGTAGTATTTTTCATAATTTGCCTTTCTTTTGTGGCAACAGAACGGTGTTGGACGTGGTGGACCGTAACCTAAGTTAAGTGGGCTGGATGCTGAGAAGCTGTGCGAGTGAGTACCACGGCAAATTTTGCAAAGCATTTAATCTGTCGCTCAGAGCTCGAACGTGAATGGAAGGCTGTCGTACGCACACTCTAACTGTGTTTCTTTCAACACACTTTAATATCTTCGAACTGTTTACTCAAGCAAAGCTAACATAAAATATCGTATCGGAACTAATATTACATGTTCAAAGTGAAAGGAACAAGCTCGCTGTTGCTAGCACGTCATCAATGGTGACGTATTATTCGCCCAATACATAGTCTGGGCTATTTTAGAACTGGGCTACCAGTCAAAGTTACTCTCCGTGTCCTCACATCTATTCTAACGCTGTAAGCGAAACTTCGGTTTATCATAATAAGTTCACATTAATGTCAACACTTTGTTGACAGGTTAGGTGCAGTTTCGTTAATTTCTAATGGTTTAAAAGCATTATCTTTTGCGACGTGACACCATAAAATGTAGTAGACGTTTACCGATGTTTTGGAAGAACGTACTGTCAACTTCAAAGTCGAGGTATTTCTTGGCATATTCTTCGACCCTTTAGATGCGGACAGTACGTTCCTCCTAAACGTCAGCGAATTTATATCGCATTCCATGGCTTCTCATCCATAGTGGCAGTATTGTTAGTCACCATTCTTAGAACCTCAAATTCAACACCCCTAGGTTTGGTTTGTGGGTAATTTAAAGGATCTGAATAATTAGATGAATAAAACAAACTCCGTGGTTTCAGTCCGCAAGCGAACTATACCGACCGATCGACCGCCGCTGGTCGGCGAAGTTAGTTTCAACTTTAGCGGATATAGGGTGTCACGTGGTCAGCGCAACGAATCCCCCGGCCGTTAATCTCGGTTTTCTAGACCGGAGTCGCTATTTCCCTCAAATACGTAGCTCCTCAGTTACCTTCACGAGGCTGAGTGGACCCCGTTCTAGACCCACTACTTCTCAGAAAGTCTGGTAGCGCCGGGAATCGAACCCGGTCCTGTGGATTTGTAGCCAGGAACTCTGATCACTAGACCACAGAGGCGATCAAATTAGATGAATACATTGATTAAAATGTAAGGAATACTAAATATGCTTTTCGCAGAGATTACCAGCATAGGATGTAAATACAGTTATTGCCGATGTAGTTACAGAGCCTACGGGCTACCCACTCGACGGCCGGGGTTCGATTCTGGGCAAGGACAAGAGACTTTTCTCTTCTCCGCACTTTTAGGCCGGCTTTGGGGCCCACCCAGCCTCCTATCCAATGTGTACCGCGGGCTCTTTCCCCGGAGCTACAGCGACTGGGGTGTGAAGCTGACCACTCACCTCCATCTAGTGCCGAGGTCAAGAATTGTGGAGCTACACCTCCACTCCCCCTTACGTCTTTGTGGCTCAGTGCTCAATTAATTAAGCAGAGGGACAACTTTACTTGTAGTTATTGGGCCTAATTGGTTTTTAAGCTATTGAGAGACGCTACTTAAATTGCAGTGTCCTGCTTCAGGTTAGAACACCAACAGTCTGTTGTAGAGACAGGGATAGCACTTACAAACCTGTCAGGCAGTTGGAACCAGGACGAGAATCGAACCAAGCACATCACGAATACAAGTATAAAGCGTTACCCTTACACCATTTTTTCAATTGCTTTTTTCTCTGATGTATTTCAACGTAGTACCCCAGCATTCGCCCGAATTAACTGGGGAAAATCATGAAAATACCGAGGTATTACAGTCGGAACCCTCAGCGGGATTCTAACCGGATACCTCCAGAATACGAAGCAGCAGTACTGCTACACTGTGGCATATGTAAACATATCTGCGTAGCTCAGCATATTTAGTGAAATGTTCGTAAAGTTCTACCCGGTCACACGGAGTCCCTTTCCAGAAACTTTTCATGTTAAAGTAGGTACATGATTTTTGTACATACTTGTAAGTGGATGGTGAGATAAGGTAAGATTTTATACACTTATTGTTCCCCTCGTACTTGCTTCCTGTCACAGTTATCTCAGCGCCCGAGATTTAGTTGCGCTTACATTACCGTCCAGGACACCGCTTATAAAGCCGCTCGTTATGAAATTTTAACCCTTTCCATCTTGCTTAATCTCACGTTAAGTCCAAATAATCATTTATCGCTTTGCTTTCATGTGCTCCTGTGTAAGATGTCCCTCACACATTCTTACTTGCTTAGGGAGCTGAGCCCTTCTTGGGGAGAAGCCAAATCTGCAGCTACTCAAGAATTTACCAGCATTTTATGGAACCCGAAGCTTCATTACCGTGTTCAAGAGTCCCCCCCACTGGTCCCTATCCTCAGCCAGATCAATTCAATCCATATCATCCCATCCTATCTCTCTAAGATCCATATTAATATTGTCCACCCAACTACACCTTGGTCTTCCCAGTGGTCTCCTTCCTTCTGGCTTTCCCACCAATATCCTATATGCGTTCCTATTCTCCCTCATTCGTGCTACATGCCCTGCCCACCTCATCCTCCTTGAATTAATCATTCTAATTATACTTGGAAAAGAGTACAAGTTATGAAGCTCGTCATTATGCAGTTTTCTCCAACCTCCTGTCACTTCATCCCTCTTCGGTCCAAACAATCTCATAATCCTGTTCTCAAACACCCTCAGTCTATGTTCCTTCCTTGATGTCAGAGACCAAGTTTCACACCCATACAGAACCACAGGCAAAATTATAGTTTTGTATATTCTAATTTTTAAGTTTTTGGACAGCAGACGAGAAGACAAAAGCTTCTGGACTGAATGGTAGCAAGCATTTCCCGAGTTCAATCGCCTCTAAATTTCCTCCTGAATCAGGTTTCGATTTGTCCCTCACACATTCACTTCCTTTAAATCTCCCGCCTTTCCGATTTCTTTTCTGATAAGTTAGAAATACTCCCCTCCCCCAACAGCAATGTATTGTGACGTACATGTGTGGTTTGTAGTCTGTCTGCAAGGTAAGAACGTGCATACCCCTGACTCTGTGTGAAAGAATTTCCTCAAACGAGAACAGTGTAATCACGTGAAATGTGTGTGTGGCAGCTGCCGTCACAATGGCGTCATCTACCGGTTCTCAGGTATTGCAGATTGTGCCCATTATATTGCTTTCCTATAATAATAAAATTAATATATACTTTCACAGGCCAACGTTTATTGTTCAGCGATCATAAGAATCGGGTCAAGGCATAACGCCTTCCTTTATATATGCAGCAATGCGAAGGGTTATTCGTCAGGCGTAAGTTCATTTATTCGTACGTTAATTAATGGCTGTTTCAAGTGCAAATGTCGTGAGTTTCATATTCGTGAGTTACTTAACGACGCCCTCGTCAGTTGTGTAAATTATACAGTGACGTTGGATGATGCAGGATGGTAGAGAACGGCGAACTGAACAGGTGTGGCTTGTTCTGCAGTAGAATACAGTCCGGAGGAGCTAAAATTTCAACTCTGGACTTCTCGATTAGGGAATATGAGTGCTGAAAAAAAAACACGACTTTCGGTGGAGGAACAGTATAACACCACCGCGTGACGCGGTAACTTAGCTAGTTGAAGCATTATGCTACAAGCTGGAAGGTCGCGGGTTCAAGTCCCGATGAGGCCCTTGGATTTTTTTTTAAATTGACATAATCCTTCCGGCCGCACTATGGCCCTGGGATCGACTCAGCCTCTAACAGAAATGAGTACCAGGAATCTTCCTGGAGGGTAAAGGGCGGCCGGCGCGTAGGGCTGACAACCATGCCGCCATCTATGAGCCGATTGTCTAGACAATGTGGGAACCTCATCTCACAACCGTATGGGCCTTTACGGCCTGTTACAAGGATATCTTTACTTTCTCTACTTTTAATAGTATAACACCGAGTGAAATGGGAATAGGTTTTTTGTGATCTTTCGGAACAAGCTTCTTTTTACGGTGAGAAGTTGTTAGCCCAACGCCCAACCCCCAGCTGGAGGACCACCCCTTCTCAGTTGTCCGCGACTGGTTATTCAATATATTTGCAGATACCCTCCGTATATGGAGGCCGTCTCCTCCGTCCGCAAAAATACGTAAAGATTAGAATATACAAAACTATAATTTGCTGTGCCGGTCACGGTAGCCGAGCGGTCTAAGGCATGCACTGTCTTCGCTCGCTCGGAAGCCGGGATCGTGGGTTCGAATCCCACTCAGGGCATGGATATTTGTGTGCGTTTTTCTGTGTTTCTCTACAGGTAGAGGCCTTGCGACGAGCTGATCACTCGCCAAGGAGTCCTACCGTATGTGTAAAATCTAGTAAACCGAAGTGAAACGGAGAGCTTCATGGAGGTAGGCCTAGTACCAAATGAAAAAAAAAAAAATTGCTGTGGTTCTGTGTTGGTGCGAAACTTGGTCTCTCTCTCTCTCTGACATTAAGGGAGGGACACAGACTGAGGGTGTTTGAAAATCAGGGTGCTGAGGAGAATATTTGGACCGAGGAGAGACGAGGAGACGGGAGGTTGGAGAAAACTGCATAATGAGGAGCTTCATAGCTTGTACTGTTCTCCAAGTATAACTAAAATGATCGACTCAAGGATGATGAGATGGGCAGGGCATGTAGCACGAATGCGGAGAAGCGGAATGCATATAGGATATTGGTGGGAAAACCATAAGAAAAGAGACCACTAGGAAGACCAAGATGTAGGTGGGTGGACAATATTAAAATGGATCTTGGATAGAATGGTGTGGTATCGCCTGGATCGATCTGACTCAGGGTAGGAACCAGTGGAGGGCTCTTGTGAACACGGTAATGAACCTTCTGGTTCCATAAAATGCTGGTAAGGGCTCAGCTCCATGAATGATTGAATGAAATTGGGAAAATGGTCACTAAGTGTGAGCAAGTAAGAATGGAAGCAGACGCTCGTCGTCCGAAAGTATTGTAACGTGTTTATTATTAAAATTTCCATTTTCCGCTATATGCCTTCGTGTAATCAGATAGGCATCAACGTTTCGGAGGAGGCTGCTGCCTGCATCTTCACGGCATAAGAAGCATTTCTTCCGTGAAGAGCAAGAGCATAGTTCCTCCGAAACGTTGGTCTATCAGAATCCACTGCGTCACATCCCACAGGACCATAATTTCAATGTTTTTCGTGAAAATCCCAAATCTTCTGTTATCCTAATATTCCCATGGAGGGACTGGTAAAACCAGCAATACATCTTAGGATAGGTAGCCAATAGGCCCGTCGAGATTCAAACCGGACTCCTCCCAAATGAAATTGGTCTTTCCTGTTTAGTAAATAGGAAAAAAAGAGTATGCGAGAGACGAATGGAGAAGCCCTTGTTATGATCTGGAATTTGTGGGGATTTCTCAGCCAGCCAGTACCATAATCCTTCTTCGCGAACTATTGGCCTGAGGCCTTCGGAAAGGTTTGTATTTTGAGTTAAATTTACGTTCCATATTTCAATATACGAGTACTTAGCTTCTAAGTCAAACCTCTCCTTAGGAAACGACCATTAACATTTTATTGTTCAGTTACACTGATGAAGCTGCAATCTCAGACATCGGCGTCTGACTGACGGATGGGGAAATGTGGGAAATATATGACGGTTCTTTAACCTTCTTGTACGAGTAATTATTAGTTAAATTGACCGCGCCTTATAGAAACTCGATTTTAAATCGTTACATATCGGCGTAATAGGTAAAGTTGTCCCTGTGCTTAATTAATTAAGTACTAGGCCATGAAGGCTTATGGGATAGGGGATGTATAGATCCACGTTTTATTGTCCTCTGCACTAGTTGGAGTTGAGTAATCGGCTTCACGCCCCAACCGCTTTACCCCGGGGAAAGCCCCGGTACACATTGGATAAGAAACTGGGTGGGCCCCAGAGCCGATCTGGACGACACGGAGAAGAGATAATTCTCGACGCTACGGGTGCTCGAATTCAGACCCCTCCGCCGTCCAGTCCGTAGCCAGTTTCTATGCCGACTGCGCTATCCCGGCCCTTTACATATCGGTGTACTGGCTAATAAATAGCACACAAAGGCGGCATGTCTTGTGTGAAGCCAGAGACATGAAGGTAGGAAATAGTGACCTGTAGTCGGACCAGGGTGGTTCAGGATGGCGCCCTGGTGATTCTTTTTAGTGCCGAGGCTCCACTCGGGCATTTCTTTTGAAAACCCCGATCTGGAGTTCTTGTAAAAGGTAAAGGTAAAGTTGTCTCTGAGCTTAACTAATTAAGCACTACGCCATGAAGACGTATGGGGGAGCGGATGTATAGATCCATATTTTCTTGACCTCGGCACTAGTTGGAGGTGAGCTTCACGCCCCTGCCGCTTTACCCCCGGGGAAGGAGCCCCCGGTACGCATTGGATAGGAGACCGGGTGGGCCCCAGTGCCGGTCTGAACGACGCGGAAAAGAGAAAATTATTGACCCCACCGATACTCGAACCCCGACCCCTCTCTCGACCAGCCCATTGCCAGTCACTATACCGACTACGACATCCCGGCACCCCAGAGTTTTTCTAGCTTGTTGAATTTCCGATCTGTGAGGTGGGGGCGTCGGCTTCGTTCAGTATCTGCTTTCCATGGTCTGTTTGCTTTTCAATTCTGCATTTGCAGCCATGAAAACTATCCTTCAGTGAGGAGAATGGCTTTGTTTATGCCTGTTTCTTTCAACCTGGAACTACATGCCAGACAGGCCTGGCACTTTTTTTTTCAGGACTGCACTCTGGTAATAGAGGACAGTTTCTTCTATGGCCGAAAGTGTATGGAACATCGAAGAAGATAAATTTACCGTGTATTAAATGTTAAAAAATCCTAAATAAGTCAGTAAAGTAACTGCGTAGAATACTGAGATTAATATCAGTAAGGTCATTTCTTTTTAGCCACTATATATAGACTGGTACTAGAATCTTCCTTGCCTCCTGTCTGATGGGTATCAGGAGCTCTTTTCATGGGAGTAAAGCGGTCGAAACGTGAAGCTGATCGTTCACCTCCATCTCATCTCGAGGTCAACAATATGTGATGTTTTACATATATGCCCTTCGTGTTTGGATACTGCTGTGTTTTGGTATGGGGTAACTTCACTATTTTACATTTTCCAACACAATTGTACTTGAATTTCACAATGACTGTAATATCAAGTACCGTATTGTGTTTGGGAGCTCATAAAAATATTCTGATACCACAGCAACACCATGTTTCCACAAGATATAGTAATAAACATCTGGATCTCTTAAAAATATGCAGATACATCAATGCGATTCACCCTAAAATACAATAATAAACATGGCACTAATTTAATGTACAGGTATTTTCAATTTAGTGTTGAAAACTGCAGAGTCATTGCACCTAAACATGTGACATTTGGAATTGTGAGAGATTACAAATAAACATGTCCACAGAACCTGACAGGTATATATGCATGTTTAAGAAAAATATAAACACTCGCTGAAGCTGCTTTTCAATGAAGTTCCCTTTTACCTATTCCTTGTCCTTGAATCGCTTTGGTGTGGGTGACACCAGGCAGGAACTCCAATTAGAACAGTTCAGGTGTTCAAGGTATCCAGACCTCCCCACCATGTTACCAATGTAGTCCAAAGGGAGGTTATTACACTAATATTACAGGTACTACAAGAAGTCACAACGCCTCCATTAAAGTAATTTTCTCTATTCTTGGATTAGTCCAATTGATGAATGGTAAAATTAACTAAGATACTGTCACATGTTTATGGCTCCTTGACCAGTAATAACGGATTCTGGATTGGATGATTAGATTTATTAACCCCTTCTGTCACCATCTCTCTTAATCACAAGCTGTTATAGCCCTATCGCTAATCTACTCACTTCACAAATCACAAATTTTCTCAGTCTTCACTAGCTGTATCCTGACAACGGATTTATAACAGTCTCACTGTAACTACAACACACATAAAGTCTTATTTTTGCTCAAAGTCAAAATTACATTGCAACTAATGGTCAGTCAGTCAGTCAGTCTTGGTGTTGAGCCCCATCTGGTGCTCATGACCAGATATTTATTACTGTTTGACAGTTACAGTCTTGTTAGTCTGGGTTGCCCTCATGTTTAAATAGATAACATAAGCAGGTAAGAGTAGAAATTGAAATGGTCTGCACCAAGTAGGTTGGAATAGTAGCAGTGCTGTCGGGNGGGGGTTACTTGGTCTGAATCTTGGCTGGGGCACCAGCTATCTTGAGTGAGGTGTTTCATCACTTTCCTGAGTTCCTCCAAACAAATGCCTGAATAATTCTACAAATAGGCCACTACTGCTTCCTTCCAAATGCTTTCCAGTTCATTTTTCACCAGTCATTCTATCATTCAGTGCTCTATAATCTGAGATACTGATATTGTTGTAGAATAAACCACAGATAAGAAAATGGTTCTCTAAACTAGGAAGGGTTTTTCAGGTCATCCATAGAATTTAGAAGGCTGGAAATGATGGTGTAGACTGGTGTTTCCCAGTGTGTGGTCTGTGAGCCCTCCAGTACTAAGGGCTCATCAAACGTGTTTAGGAATTCTGGAGCTGATATACATAGTGGAAAAATATATGGGGACACTTACAGCAGCTTTATTCTTGTGAAATTATAGATTTCATTTGGATTCATATTTAATTAAACTAATAACCCGGCAGTAATATTAAAAACATTTTATTGTGCATTAATTTTACACCACACTATGTAAATAACTCATAAAAAGGAAATGAAAATACATATGTCATATGTTTATTTCAGTCTTTGGTTTTAGATTTCAGTTGATGAGAGGAAGAGAGCTGAAATGGCTTATGATGACATTTTGCCATATTTGGGGGAATTTGGACGTTACCAGAAGAGGATTTACCTTCTGCTCTGTCTTCCTGCCATTCTGTGTGCTCTGCATAAGTTAGCTGGAGTGTTCTTGCAAGCCAACATTAAACACAGGTAAACATATAGTTCCAGGTGAAGTGTTTAAATCTGAGAGATAGAAGCAACCTCTGGTAAGTCAAATTAGAAAGAGTCCTAACCAACTACTAGGGTTAAAAATCATACAGCTTAAACAGAAATAAGTTACAGTGACTCTCATCCATTGTGGGGAGTGAGTTCCTCAAGAATGGTGTGTTAGGGTAAATCCATGTTAAAAAAGCTTAATACCTTGTGGGTTGAATGGGGATATGTGTATGCAGCCACATGGCTTACAATAATATCTAAAAACATAGATTTTTTACACGCACACTAACACAAAACACAAAATGAATAGATCCACCTATACTATTATTATTGTTATTATTATTATTATTATTATCATCATCTCTTGTCACAGGTTTATTTCCTGGTATTCCTTTTCTTGAACCAGTGATGCACCTCACCACTCAGGCTTCAAGCTTCACAATGTAGCACTTTCCATAGTATGTGTGATGTTCCCAGGATAGCTGTTTTTTGCAGCGAATCTATGGAGTGCTTTCCAGGAATTAGTTCCAAATATTTTCTCAACCCT